>NC_051154.1:237427165-237518486 GCF_013339745.2 Dermacentor silvarum | reverse complement strand
TCGGCGATTCCGGCGCCCGTATAGGCTTAATGAGACGCGTCGCAACAACAGGAGGATCGTTGCTAATGGCTTGTCTTGGCTTGGATACGTTTGGCGCAAGGCACCAGACGGCGCCCTGTTTTATAACGTCTACCTCACGTTTGAGTTCCCGTACGGTAAACTATAAGTCTTATATAAGGACGTGCACCGTAACGTCCCGCAAAGGTGCTTACGTTTAACGTACGTAAGGCGACAAATGCTGTTCTAAAACTATCTACTAAAAAGTTTTTGTGCCTTGAGTGGGAGCGCTGTTAACTGGGGAAAGTGCTTGAAGCTTTGGCATGGTGACTAGTCAACGATTCTAGGCACCTTCGCCGATATGATTTCTGGTACAACTCCTGCGAAGTATACTGGGCGCTTCGCTGCAATATTATAAAGGCAGGGATCCATATTGGCGTAAGCAGGTGTACGAATTCTGCGATATAGCAGACAAATGGAAAGGGTAGCAGTGGTCTATATTTAGTATACCCACTGTGTCTAACCTGTTCTAGAAAGCAAAATTTCTTATGCGCTTCAGTTAACTGCTGCACTGTTGGAAGGCTGACGTACAAAAGTTGGATCGAGTGTTCGCAGTTTTCGTGTGGGGGTCCTCCTGGGAGAGGATGAGCCCTACAAACCTTTTCCTACGCGTCCGCGACAACGGATTGCGTTTATTAGGCTACGATCGCAGGCATACTTCACCCGTGTAAGAACAAACTACCTCTGTGAGAGGTTTGGCGGGCGCGGCCCATGCCATTTTCTCGCATTCTTCCCCGCTGGCAGCTCGCGCTTTAAGACTGCACAGTATTTGCGATCGACGCATATTCTTCCGTTCTTTCTTCGTACTAGCTGGCGCTAAGTAGCAACTTTGCGACATCGTACCGCCTTCGTGATTGGCCAAAGTCAAAGAGGCTATAGCGTTTCATCGCCAGAGTGCAAATGCCATCGTCGCTTTAACATTAAACCACATGACATAGACATAGGTACACATTACTGTATAACGCGTTGTCACCGATGGCGTCATAATCTGGTTTTCTCTCGCTTAGGCCCGTCCAGAACATATATGTAGTGTTACGATGGGCTGCGTTTATTTAACAGATGAATTGATAAGGGGCCGCGCCGACACCGAGCCGTTACCAAGACAAGCGCACATCGTTCTCCTCTTCCTCCGTCCTTGCCGTAGCTTTTGCGTAACACTCCTCCCTTCACAGACGAAGCCCGCTGGGCGAGTAACTGTTACGTCCACTCGGAGTCACGTGGATGACAGCGTTTCAGGTAGCCATTGGACACGAGACGAGCAATCGAGCAGGTTACATCACTTAGGCGATCGGTGATGACGAAAGGCCCGGTGTAACGAGCCAGAAACTTCTGGCACAGGCCGCGCTTGCGAAGTGGTGTCCAAAGTCATACAATGTCCCCTTTGTCGTATGACACATTCTTATGTCTTGAATCGTAGCGGATCTTGGAGTGGTCCTGGGATGCCAACGTACGAAGCTGATCTATGCGGCGTGCTTCCTCAGCGCGGCAGAGAGTCTGGGCAATAGAAGAGTCCGCATGAGGAGTAAAAGGTAGAATGGTGTCAAGGAAGCTGCGGGGTGGTCTAACATAAAGAAGATAGAAAGGGCTGTAGCCTGTAGTTTCATGCTTTGCGGTGTTGTAGGCGTATGTGATAAAAGGCAAGATGTCATCCCAATTTTTGTGCCTGGAATGCACGTACATCGAAAGCATGTTGGTCAAAGTTCTGTTAGTGCGCTCGACGAGACCATTTGTCTGTGGGTGATACGGGGTCGCGTGGCGAAACTGGCAAGCACAGAGACGCAACAGCTCTTCGACTACGTCGGCCACGAACTGGCGGCCGCGATCACTCACAATAACACGAGGGGGTCCATGACGGAGTATAACGGAGGATAGGAGGAAGCTCGAAACATCAAGTTCGAGCTTTGACGCGTTGTCGTTTGTTGAGCGAGGGAATGGGCCGAGAAGATTCACTCCAACCATTTCGAAAGGAGATGATGGTGGCGCTACAGGGTGAAGGAGTCCGACCGGAGCAGTATTAGGGCGCTTGAATTGCTGGCACTTGTTACAACTGGCCACATACTTCTCTATATCCAGTCGCATATTGGTCCCGTAGAATCGGCCCTGAATGCGGTAGTATGTTCTGGTGAAACACAGGTGCCCAGCGGTCGAGTCGTCGTGCATAGCACGGAGCACGTGGGTTCTTAAATTTTTAGGGACCACTAACAGGAGGCGGGCACCATCAGCCGCATAATTCTTCTTGTAGAGCAGGCCATTTTGGATGACAAAGCCAAGTTACCTGTTGGCTGAGCAGCTGAGGCGAAGAGGGCATCCAGGCTGCCGTCGTCACGCTGCTTTTCCCGGAAGGTGGCCAGGTCAGGAAAAAGAATGTCGTCGATGGCGGCCAGAAACTCATCGAAATTGTCAGCGTCACATTCACTTGTTGGTAGAGGGAGCCTCGAAAGACAATCAGCGTCCGCATGATGTCTGCCACTCTTGTAACGGACTGCAAAGTCAAATTCTTGTAAACGTAGCGCCCATCGAGCAAGGCGGCCAGACGGGTCGCGGTGACCAACCAACCAACATAGTGAATGGTGGTCCGTAACGATCGTGAAGCGGCGCCCGTAGAGATATGGCCGGAACTTCTGGACTGCAAAGACGACGGCGAGACACTCTTGCTCAGTGACGGTGTAATTTTGTTCGGCCCTGCTCAACGAACGGCTGGCGTAGGCAATGGCATGCTAGGCGTCACCAAAGCGCTGCACGAGGACGGCGCCGAGGCCGATTCCACTCGCGTCGGTGTGCAATTCTGTAGTGGCAGAGGGGTCAAAATGACGAAGTATGGGTCCAGAAGAGAGCAGGAACTTCAGTTGACGAAACGAGGAATCGCAATCTGCTGTCCAGGTGAAAGGGTTATCCTTGCGCAGCAATGAAGTCAGGGGGTAGGCAGTATCGGCAAAGTTGGTCACAAAACGTCGGAAGTACGAGCAAAGACCCAAGAAGCTCCTCAGCTCGCGTTGTGACTGCGGTTGTCTAAAGCCGCTAACTGCAGCGACCTTCTGTGGGTCTGGTCGTACCCCGTGCTTGTCCACCAGATGTCCAAGTACTAGCGCCTCTCGTTGGCCAAAGTGACATTTATTTGAATTGAGTGTAAGGGCAGCTTATTCAAGGCACGTCAGAATAACGTCCAGTCGATGGTTGTGCTCTGCAAAGGTGCGGCCAAAAATGACGACGTCGTCAAGATAACACAAACAGATCTCCCATTTCAGGCCGCGCAGTACCGTGTCCATAAACCTTTCGAATGTTGCAGGCGTGTTGCACAAACCAAAAGGCATGACGTTGAATTCAAACAAGCCGTCTGGGGTCACAAAAGCGTTTTGCTCTTTGTCAGCTGAATGCATGGGTATCTGCCAATCTCCTGATCGAAGGTCCACAGATGAAAAGTAGGATGCGGAATGAAGGCAGTCAATAACGTCATCGATCCGGGGAAGTGGATACATATCCTTTTTCGTCACAGAATTGAGACGCCGGTAGTCGACACAAAACCTCCAGGACCCATCTTTCTTTTTCACGAGGATGACCGGTGCAGCCCAAGGGCTAGAGGAATCTTGGATGACGCCCTTGGCTAGCATGTCGTCGACCTGTTCAGCGATGATCTTGTGCTCTGACGCGGACACGCGGTAAGGCTTCTGCCTTATGGGATGCGCGGACCCCGTGTCAATCCTGTGGCGCGCCCGCGTAGTTGGAACGCGAACTTTGTTAGCGTTCTGCGCGAAATCAAATAATGACACATGTTTGCTAAGGACGCCGACCAGGGCTTGACGCTTCTCTGAAGACAGTGACTTGTTGATCATTTTGAGAAAAGGCAACGAGTCTTCAGGGACACCGGGGCCAGGTCAACACTGATGACTTTAGTTACATTGGCAAGGCGGCCGAACTTCGGTGTGATACGCCGAGCTTTCAAGGCTTCAAACGTGCGGCAGTGTCGAATGACGTCGCTTACGGGGTCCAGACTGTCTTTGCTGATGAGGAACTGGTACACGTCCTCGGCGATCCCTTTTAGAAGATGACCAACTTTGTCCTCTTCTGTCATCTGAGGGTCCAGGGCCTTGCACAATTTCAGCACTTCCTCGATGTACGTCGTGCATGTTTCGCCGGGAACTTGGGCTCGCTGCATTAGGGTTTGTTCTGCACGCTTCTTTTTAGCTGCCGGATCTCCGAAGCACTTCTTGATTTCATCTACGAACCGTTCCCAAGTCGTAGATGAAATCAAGGAAATCAAAGCATATTCAACTTTGGGCCTCAATAACAAGATGTAAGCAAGGCGTTTTAAGGCGATTGGTGCCATAGCGAACTGCGACGTAAGAGACTCGCAGTGCGATTAGCGGATTTCGCATTATGATCAGTAAATATGCCAACGTATAAGTATTTGAAAATATCATAAAAGGCAACTGCAGTGTTGGTAAGGAGGTAAGGGGGAGGGGCGTATATAGTTACATCGGCGGTTGGAATGATACGTGAACAATACTTTGATTTGATGGCGAGTTGCTTCATCTCGACAGTGTTCTTAAAACAGCGCTAAGGACTGTCATATGGGTGTTTTCCATCCTCCTCCTTAGCGCTCTTTTAACCGAACAGCGTTGCTAGAATTGAGTGACATGATTCATGTGGCGCCCCATTACAGGTATTAGCATGAAGTAGTTATGATGGATAAATCGGCCTGTAGAAGACACAACCATCTGCGAAAAGGTGGATATTAGCCCTCTCAGTCACGAATTATGATAGACTGTCGATAAACGTGTCAAAGTTACTTAGTCTTAATCTAAGGCGCTTAGACTGCATTCAAAGAAAGTCAGCGTGGTAAGGTGTAACATACGGTTTATTTTTTTTTCTGTCTTAAAGCTTAGCACTGAAAATCTTTAAGATGGTGCTGACACATCCTATTCGTCGGCGCTGTGATTGCGACTGGAAGTTGTTTCCGTCCACAAGAACGTGCATGGCCACGCTAACAACGTGTTTCACTGTCAATAATTCTGTGTTGCTGTTGACGTATTGCGGAAATCATTTTCCTTTTCTGTGAAAAAAAAAAAAAATTCGAGGACGGCTTAAGCTTCGCCTTTAGGAGTGGAACTCTATTCACATTCAAAGTTCCCTGGCTGCTTATCAGGCTTCCCGGCAACTGCAGCTTTCTTTTTTCTCCAACTTCGCCTTCGTATGTGGCTGCCGAGGAAGTAGCGCCATGGTATTTTTGCAAGGAGCCACAGCGGCGCGCCGCTGTATGAGTGGTAGAAATGCTGGAAAAGGGGCTTGGTGTTTGAGTTTCCGCGTAAGAGAATTATGTTTTCTCGTATATTCAAATTACAATCCGATGCTATCACGTCTGTAGGTTGTGCTTACGTCGTACTTTACGACTATTCTGACGTATTTCACTTTGAGAAATTCGATTAGTTCGCCAGCGCCTCTGCGCCACGCGGAGGGCTTGCGTGGTCGGAGTGGTTTGGGTTGATTTTCTTGGCCGCGGACGCTGAGACCGACGCCGACGCCGGATTTTCTGCGACACGGGGCCTTTAACACCATTGCGTTAAAAAGTTTATCAATGTGAAAGCACAATTGCATTCGCCGCAAGCAATATGCATAGAAAACAGAACCTCGGTTTCCGACTATTGCAACGCGCTACGAATCGCCGCAAATGATACCGCTAGATCGGACATGAACCGAGCACTTCGCTGACCAACGTGGTTAAGTTAGGCGGCGGTTGTGACATTTTTTGTGCTTGGCGGCAGGAATAAGAAAAGTCCATCACAAGGAATGCATTTTTATTTTGATAGAAATCATTTGGACACTCCAGGCGCATTTCTTCCGTGTCGTCGGCATCGCCGTGATGTTCCGTATAAAGTCCAAGGGCGATAACACCGTCGCCGTGCGCCGTGTGCTGTATATGCGAGTGAAAGCGTGCGAGGGAAGCCCACGGTCGCGGCTCAATCTCACGCGCAAGGGAAGAAAGCGAGGAGGAAGCGCGCCGTTTTCCGTTGCGCGCGATGCACCGAGGGTAAGGGAAGGAGTGTGAGGGGGGGTCGTTCCAATTCGGCAATCAACTGAGTATGGCGCGGTCGCGCGGGCCGTATCTTAAAAGCGATCTGTGTTGGGGACAGAGTCTAGGTGCACCAACGGCTCATACCTTTGTGCGTGCTGTTCTCGCCGCTCCGTTTGCGTAGCAGCGATAGACAGCACCAGACAGCATGAAGGTCATTTGGCTCGCTGCTGCCGCCGCGCTTCCTCACGCCAGCGTTTGACAGCGAGTGTCCGCGGTCATCGAGTATGATGTGTTCATGTTTGCCTGTGCGCGCTTAAACCATGCTGGTTAATTTAGTTAGTGAAAGTTTGCAAGTTTACACGGCCGATAAAAGTACTATCCCTACTTCGTATAGCTGTCTACATTTGCTATCGTAATCGATGCTTCGGCTTTCGGGCGAAATTGCGACTTTTTGTCGGTGCCGGGGCCCATGCCACTGAGTTGTCCGCGGAAGTGCCAGGGATTCGGTGGTGGCGGGGAGAAACGGAGAGGGAGGCCACTTGTTCCCTCGTGTCCGGGAATTGATATGTACTGCCGCCGGGTGTGCCTGCGGCGCTGCAACCAGGATCCCGGCTTCTGATGCGGCGCGACGCCGCCGAAGAATGAAAATGGGTCGGGTGGAAAGACGACACCCTGCTGCTGTCGCTACTGCTGCGGGCGCTGGCAGATTGCACTGTTCCGGACAGGAGTGTTCCGGAAAGGGTGTTCGCTTATATTCTTCCGCCGCTGCTCCTCTTTCCTTCTTGGTGGGGCGCAGTGAAGGCTGGGTTGTCACTCAGCTCCCTCTCGGTCCCGGAAGTTTCAGTGGGAGCTTTTTATTGTGATTTTATTGACGGGTATCGAGCCCTCGCTCTTCCGGTCACACAAAGCGCGGTAGCGAGGGCGAGGGCAGAGACTTCGTGATGGCGCAGGGCGCCGCACATGTTTTCTCGTCCGACGGCCCCTTTGGGAATCGCTCAGACTTGAGCTCGTCTACGGTGTCTCTCAGGCGAGCACGTACCTTGCGTGGCTTCTCCGCGAACGCTAAGTCGAAGAGCGGTGCCTATAGGTGCTCGTGTTTGGTCTTGCTACGCCGGGTCGCACTCATCGGAGGCGAACGCTGACGAAGATTGCACTGCGTTCTCGCGCTCTCGGTCCTTAGCTTCTGCCAGAGTACGCAGTATAGCCACAAGAAGCTTTACTCCAGCAGTGATGCGCTAGCGGCGCTCATTCTGTGATTCTGTGTATTCACTCTTGGCGCGAGGAATTTGCTTCCTGGACCGCCGGAGGTTGGGTGCAAATAAACCACTCATTCTTTAACTGCAGCCCTAATGTGTTTCTCGGACGTCAAGTACCGCTTGGAGGAACAGCACGCGCGCCCGTTCAGCTTAAGGAGCTGCCCATGCGTGCAGAAAGCGAAGCGCAGTTACGGTGTAGTTGATATTCCTTGACATTTTGAACAGCACGTGACGCGAGAGACCGTCGCATCTGTGTGACCGTCCTCTTGTTTCTTGGTTTTTTTCGCGTTGCTGAAGATGTCGCGCATGTAGTTAAAAGGGACTCGTAATATGAGGGCATTCACATTCGTGTTTTGTCACTAGAGGTCAGTGGTTGTTTCAGAGTTGCCCCCGACTTCACTATGCACGGCTTTCTTAAGCTGTGCAGGCGGAGAAAAGTTCGTCCTTCTCCGGTGATTGAGCTCGGTACCACCGCATTTGCGAGAAACTAACTCTAATTGAGCTTTGACTCTAGCAGATGGCAGAGCGAACGGACAAGTCGAACACATGGAACACTAACCAACCAAATGTACTGTGTGTAAATCCCCAAGGTGGAGAGATTCGTGGTATAGGGAAAGTTGGCATCCACCTGAAAGTAGGACGAAACGTTCTGCGAAACCAACCGTATGGGTGTTCTTTGTTACTGTTTTAAGGTGAATGTCAGATTTGTTTTTCGAAATTCTTTACTAAACTTGGCTCATTCCCTGCCAACGCGCGGCATTTAAAAAAAGTATTTTCAGAGACTACCTCTAATTTATTCAGGTAGAACAGAAAGCAATATAGTACTTATACTAGCGCGCACTTAGCCAAGAGAGTGAGAGAGGACCGGAAATTGGAAGGGAGGCATTGGTTGTTTCTCTAAGTTTCCAGATGCATTTCGTGGGCTGGTGACACACGTCGAGGCTCTGACTTGCGCGCTGTATTCTTAGGGTGATTTATCAAAACGTTAAAAGCCTGGTAGTGTTAGCGCAGCACTTTATTTTATGAAAAGCTCGTAACTTTGTCGGCGTGGTACGGAGGGCGGCTTCTACAGCTAACAGGACCAAGTTGTAGCGTGAAATTACGTCGCACAACTGGCGCAAGCGAGCGGCGTCATTGGCGCGGTGCGCTAGAAAGGTATAATTCTCTGATATTTGATGTTTTATCAGTCAAGCGACCAAAATTTATAAAATTCACCGCAGAATGAAGACGCAGGAGGATGATAAAGACCACTCAATTGTGAGACGAAATAGCAAATTTTACAATGACGTTACGTTTGCGAAATACCCACATCGACTACAAAATTCTGAAACGGATGCACTGGTTGAAATTGGTGAATAAAAAAATAGAGATAAAGAGAGGAAAGGCAGGCGAAGGAAAAGTGTTGCGCTACAGTTAGTAGATGACAGTAACTAAACATGGAGCCGTTATGGGAAGAAGGGGCACAAACTGAAGCCCGCATATGCGCACATCTTCTCAACAGCTGCCTGTGCCCTCCAATAAAGTAGGAATGCCGTTGTCCACTGAGGGCACGAGACTTCAACATAACAACGCCCAATTTTATACTTCTCGTTTCGGAGCTTCAAGCACCTTGAGCCTGTCAATTTGATTATTTTCTCCTTACAACTTATCCGCATGCACGTGTCGCCTCGTAATTTTCACAACTTTAAAAAGGCACCGTCGGAGGACAGTCCTTTAGGTCTGACGAGAAGGTGCGGCAGGTGATGCGTGCATGGTTGCGCTCGAGTGCAAATGAGTAACTGTCGACTGCTTTCTATGCATTTGCAAAGTGCTTGAGCCCTCTGCTAAGTCTGTTTCACACGGTGCGATTTTACACTGCGTTTTAGATGCGAAGTAGCTTATGGCGGGGGCTTTGTCCGTCCCTCCGTCTCGCGGCGTCCCCACACCCCCACAGCGCATGCGCATCCGCTCCCCCTCTCTCTCCTCTCCTACGCTCCCCCTTCCTCTCCTCTAGGAATCCTCTACGGAGCGGCGCGCACGACAGGTGGTGCGACAGCTGCATACTCCGCTGGGGGCGCCACGGTAGTTCCGCGGTATGAAAATGACGGAGCGCGCGCGCCTCATTCTCTCTCCTGTGCAGCGCCGCGATGAGCGCTCGGGCCGCTGCCGCGAAGCGGCCACCACGTTCTCTCTTCTTATCCATTCTCATTCGTCCTCTCAATAAAATTACACCATCTCCCGCTCAAGCTAACCATCTCCCCACTGCTTCGCATCCACACATGGTTCCCTTTAGCGGGAGATGGAGTAATTTTTTTGCAGAGATAGGATTTCTGCAAATGCGCATTTCCGTTTCATACGCACCGATCGCGGCAGCTGCGATTTTCGCATTGGCGAGCACCTAGTGGAAGATTGAATTACTCTAGGCGTCAGTCCACTGGAGTGAAAACAAAGCAAAACAAGTTAAAAACTTTTTTTGCGAAACGTTTTCTTTTTTATTGCGAGAAATTATATGGACACTCCAAGCGCATTTGTGCCGTCGTCGTCGCAGTCGTCCGTCGCCGTCGTCGTCGCCGTGAGGTTCCGTATAAAGTCCAATGGCGATAAAATCGTCGCGGCGCGCCGTACGCTGCGTGTGCGAGTGAAAGCTTACGAGGGTGAGCCGGCAATCGCGGGTCAATGTAGCGCACGCGAGGGAGGAAGGCAGACCGGAAATGCGCGGTCGTTCGTGCGCGAACGACCGCGAGGCGACGGAGAGGGAAGGGGGGGGGGGGGTGCGTTTTGCTCCGTCAGCTGCTGCTCCCAGCGCGGCAGCGCGCCCATATCTTGAAAGCGACCTGCGACGTGGGCGAAGTGCCCGCCCGCGCGGGCCTCATCTTCAAAGCGATCTGTGATGGCGACAAAGTGCATTCGCCGAGTGCTGGTAGCTTCGTATGCGCTGTGCTTTCGACGTTCGCGTTGAAGCGAGACGAGAGACAGCGCGAAGGGCAATTTGCCCGCTGCTGCTTGCGCACTTTCTCACTCCGGCGTTTTCACAGCGACCTTCCGCGGTCATCGAGCGAGATGTGTTCATGTTCACCTGTGCGCGCGTGACACCGTGCTTGTCTATTTAGTTAGTAAGCGAATTTTCACAACTTTATACGGCCCATTAAACTACTAACCTTGCTTCGTATAGCTCTCTACTAATTTGCTATCGCAATCGATGCTTCGCCTTTCGGGCGAAACTGCGACTTTTTCTTTTTTTTTTGTGAGTGTGCGTGCGTGTGTGTGGGGGGGGGGGGGGGCGTGTGTGGGCGTGTGTGTGCGTGTGAGCTGTTAATATATAAAAAGAAAATTAAGCAGGCAGGCCACGTGGCCACGTGTCTGACGACGCGCGTTGTGATTGGTTCCCCGTCCTCGCAGAGACATTCAGCACGGCGAACATTGAAAAATTACACGAACGAAGGGGCCAACGGCCAATCTGAGGCAACTGCGAATTCGTGCCATGCTTCAGAGCACAAGACAGATTGCGCAGAAAAATGAGGTGCGTATACAGGCTGTACCTGGGAACGTTAGCCAAGCTGTCAGAAAAAAAAGACTACTACAATGTACGAGTATGAGGCGTATACGGTGGCCAGTCATTTTCCGCCACCAGGGATAATTATTGTCTACTAGTTACCTGGTTGGTCAGAGAAGAATAATTAAAGAAGTTTTTGTTTTACTGCGTAAGCTGTTATTGGCTCATTCCAACAGTCGTTTCGGTTTGGTGATGTCCGCCGCTGCCGCCGGTGTCCGTCGAAGCTCTTGCCAGGCTCCTACCCACTATATATAGCGGATTGGCCAAGAAATGGTTGGATTGTCTTGAGGAAGAAAAATAAGATTAACGAAATGTATAAAAAATGCTAGAATGATAAAAAAGAAGTCGCAGTTCCGCCTGAAAGGCGAAGCATCAATTGCGATAGCAAATTAGTAGAGAACTATACGGAATAGGGATAATAGTTTTATCGGCTACATAAACTTGGACACATTTGGCGCATCATAGCCTTAGTTGCTTTTGCGCCACAAAACCTTACATTCGCTTACTAACTGAATTAACAAGTGTGGTGTCAGTGCGAACAAGCAACATCATACTTGATGACCGCAGACAACGACTGCCAAAACGCTGGCGTGAGCAAGCACGGCAGCAGCAGCGAGTGAAGGTTCGTGCGGTCTATCGCTTCAACGGAAACTAAGCGGTTAAAGCACATCGCATACAAAGAGCCGTGTGGAGATCGCTTTCAAGATACGGTGCGCGCGACAGCCCGCAGCCGTGCAAAATACAAGTACGCAGTTGCTGGCAGAGTAGAAGCCTCACCCCCTCCCTACCGCGCTGCCGTCCCACTTTCATCCTTTCATGTGGGAGATTGAGTCGCCAGTTCCCCTTGTGCCCGGTCGCAAGATACGCATTTGCTGCCGCACCTAAACGTCGCCTCCCCTCTCTCCCTCCCATTCCCCCATGGCAGTTCGCACGACGGAAGACGTCGCGGTTGTTCTCCGCCGTTGGCGTTCGCTCTCCGTGAAAGCGCGCGTCCCTCGCGCGCTTTCACCCGCACATACGGCGCACGGCGACGATTTTATTGCCCTTAGACTTTATACGGAACCTCACGACGACGGCGACAATGACGACAGAAATCCGCTTGGAGTGTCTATACAATTGCTATCGCAATAAAAAACATGTATGATATACCTGTATAAATCAAGCAGGGTAGGTGACTGTTTGTCACCGCCCCGTTTCAAAGGGGACGCCAATAAATCATCATAATCATCATCAACAACAACATCATATCGTGCCACGGGTCAAGGAATGTGACATGTGCGCTTGCGTAGTCTCGATACGTGTGTTTACTCTTCGGTACACTTTATGGCGACTCCTCGCAAGGTACGAACCGCTACTGAAGAAGCGAATCGTACAGCCATGCGCGCGGCTACAATCAGGCAACGTCGGGCTCAGCAGACCACTGTGCAAAGAGAAGCACAAGCCGTAGCTCGCTGCCGACGCCGGGCGGACAGTTCAGACCATTCTCGTGAAAATGACGCAAAGAGACTTCGCCGCGAAGACTCTCTATAGTGCGTACTGCCCAAAATGGAGCTTCTATGGAGCCACTCCTCCAGCTTACGTTGTGAGAGTGTTGGGTGCCACGCAGGCCCATGACATATTTTCTTTTTTTAAGCATCTTGGTTGACGTTAGCTGGGGCACTCTGTATACTCTTGGCGCCACAGATGTATGTATTTCACAATAAAGACATTTAGAATTCTCACTCTAATTTTCAATGAACATAAGCATGCACCCAGAAAGAAATGCACATATTCCCCGAATTGCTGCAACGCCTCTGGTTGAGTGAAAGAGGGTCCATGAAATTCATCAAATAACCTTGACGTCACCCGATCAAAAGGACAAAATGTATGCCAGATAGCCAATTCAGAGTGAACAGTGCTAACTAAACCGGCCTCACACAATCACATACAGTTTGCTTCTAATAATGCCTACTAAAACATCTACACACATGAATATTTAAATGAAAGTTGTGGAACGGATGAACCGAGAACGAGTGAACCGAACTTCTAATATGGCACTTGATAATTAACTTACGAAATTCAAGATGTAGAGTTTATCAGAATTCAGGGAGATTATGAAAAGTGCGGGGCTTGTACGTTATGAGCATCCGCGAACAATAGATGCCAGATACGTAACTTCGCTTCCTTGCGTATGCTCTATTTACTTCATGGTGGCTGCCAAGATATCATTGAGCGGTTGTTAATTGACTTATTTTTACTTTCGCGGGGGTTTTCGTTCTATTGGCGGCGTCCGATGCGAGAACAAAGTAGGAACTGCGTTGGGCTTCAATTTTTTCCTTCCATAGGCTTCGAATGCTTTCGGCTCAAACTGATCGTTCGTAAAACGGAGCTGAAGCATGACAGTGATCTCTGAGTAAACGCATTGTAAGAAGCAAATTTCTTCCATTTGAATTTGTTTGCACTCTTGGAAAGGAAGACGGCACGAGAATGCACATTTGTATTATACATGTAACTGAAAGGAAACACCACTTATCTACCTATATATTGCGGATCATGCCTTCGCAACATAATGTGCACGTAAACAAAACAAAAAAATGTCACAGTTTCGTCCTAAGGGCGAAGCAATGAATGCGATAGCAACACAGCAATGTCATACGAAGTAAGGTGAGCGGCTTTGGTAGCAATATGAATTGTAGTAAACATGAGCTTAGTAAGTAAGCAGGTGTGCTGCGGCGTAAGTAGACCGACATGAAGAGAGACTCGATGACCACGACAAGGCGCGTGTGAAACGGTGGTGTTGATGAGAAGCGCTTCCCGTGGGCAGCGCGTGCGAAGGGACACACCTGTAGCGCTGCACTGCCGATCCGGGCAGCATTGCATGTGTAGCGTGCGTTGGAAAATGTGGCTCGACTATTACTAACTGAATTAACAAGCGTGGTGTCAGCGCGCACAAGCAAACATGAATAGATCACACTGAATGACCACAAGACAACGACTGTCAAAACGCTGGCAGCAAGCGCACCCGCCGCAGCGGGCGAAGGTTCGTGCGGTCTATCGCTTCAACGGAAACTGAGCGGCGAATGCACAGCACATACAAAGGTCAGAGCCGTGTGCAGATAAGAGACGGTGCGGGCAAGCGACACAGCTGGGCAAAGTACGAGCGCGGTTGTTGGCGGAGTAGAAGTGCGCCCCCCCCCCGCTCCCTCCCGCGCTGCCTTCCGCTTTCTTGCTTGCGCGTGGAAGATTGAGTGGCAAGTTCCCCTTGCGCCCGGTTGCAAGATACGTATTTGGTGCCGGAGCACAGCGTCGCCCCACCTCCCTCACTCCCATACCCCCACGGCCTTTCGCGCGACGGTCGCGTTTGTTTTCCGCCGTGCGTTCGCTCTCCGTGATAGCGCGCGTCCCCCGCACGCTTTCGCTCGGGCATACGGCGCGCGGCGATGATTTTATCGCCCTTGGACTTTATACGGAACCTCACGGCGACGGCGACGCCGACGGCAGAAATCCGGTTGAAGTGTCCACATAATTGCTATCGCAATAAAATTCTCGCCGTATTGAAACTTTGTAAAGATACAATAAGCACGCAATAAGAGTAAAAGAGCTCCTTGGCTTCACAACGTATCAGACACAAGGATCACGCACACACATGTGCGCACCCACTTACATGCACACACATGCACACACGCACATACACAAACACGCACACACACACACGCACACAACTACAAAATAGGAGTTACAGGCAATAACTCATACATTACATACATGTGAAAACTAACGCACGCGCGAAAACACAAAAAGCTTTGTCACGGCTTGAAGTGTCAACGAAAACCCGCCGTGGTTGATCAGTGGCTATGTTGTTGGGCTGCTGAGCACGAGGTCGCGGGATCGAATCCCGGCCACGGCGGCCGCATTTCGATGGGGGCGAAATGCGAAAACACCCGTGTACTTCAATTTAGGTGCACGTTAATGAACCCCAGGTGGTCAAAATTTTCGGAGTCCCCCACTACGGCGTGCCTCATAATCAGATCGTGGTTTTCGCACGTAAAACCCCATAATTTAAATTTTTTAAAGAAAATTTCAGTGACTCACTTAAAAAAATAACTATATGCACAGTTTTCGGTGCTCTGTATTCAACTGAACGAAGAGTCCGGCTATGCAAAGAGCATTAAAATCTCCATGCAACTTCACCCACAAATATGAGGAAAGCTGTAACACTCACCTCGCAAAGAACGGCGTGCTTAGAGGGGGTGAAATTACTTCTCCCGATGTTATGAAGCCACTGCTTCCGACGCACGATATTCCGTTCACCTCGGGGGATAGAAAATAAGGTTTTCCCTTTCTCTGACCTGCTGCTGCATTGAAACGCGCAACAGCAAGGCATTTTCACGGAGAACGAAGCTCAGATTCCTACGGAAGGATGGACAAACTTGGGAAACGCACGTTCGGAGCGGCAGGGCGACCATCACTTGGACAGCGCATGGCGGGCGGGAGAAAAGGCGCGCAAAAGCAAGTTTCGCGCCGTTATCGTGACGTCAGGGTCACCTGACAGGGTAATATTCCGACTTTTTCACGGCCCGACGGCGCATGCGCCCTGCCCTGGCGTATTAGTCGCGAAACGTTTTGGAAGGGTCGCGCGCGCGGCCGTGCGGCCCCATCTGGGGGAAACGTCCCCCGAAAAAAAAAAAAAAAAAAAAAGCGCTCGGACGCGCGCTACTGACCACTCGTGCCGTGTACCGCGTTGAAACTCCACTGGTAGCTCGACGTCAGTGCAGTACTGAAAGTGTGCGTAGCGTAAGACTGACTTTGGTACTGCGACGGGCTTGTCGACGGCACCGATAAAATCACCGTGCCTATACCATCGTTCAACCGAAACCCGCGCGATAGGCCGTCGAACCGATAACGCGATAGCCGCAACGCCTTCGTTGGTATATATAAATAATCGCGCTCAAAGTGAGTGAAAACATGCCTACGAAGTTGAAAGGTTGAAATGCGCAAGGCTTCGACCCTCTCAAGCCGTGCACATGAAGTTTGAGCCAATGTTGATCCTGTTCATCGAAGATTAGGCCTGGCTCCGTCGAGTTCGTGCACCCGCTACCGGCGCACCTGTACTGAAAAGTAAGCACGTTAGGACGAAGGAAACTGCTTTTATAGTTCAGTTCTGGCCTTAGCGATTTGAAATAAACTACTCTTCGCTTCGCACGGCGCGTACACAATAATCTGCAAGCGGCGACACAGCGCTGTGCCCAACGGCTGTGCCAACATCTGTAGGTCACCATTCCCGTAGGCTGCCGCTCGTATTCGCAACGTAAATGGGTCGGTTTGTACGTGTTGGTATGCTCACGCATTTCTTAAGTCCTGAGATATACTGTTTATCTCTGCGTCAAACGCGAAACAAGAGACGTACGGTACATTCGGTACAGCAGCATAAACAGCCGCCTGGCTCAGTTATATACCAACGGTGTCAGCGATGGTATCCGCCTTTAAATGAGCGCTTATGTGAGCAAATTTTTCTCTAATAATTCTTTATGACACGCGCAAACTAAGTATGATGAAGTTAAAGAAAAGCGAGAATCAGTAATAAATTAACAGCCCGATATTTGTAACTGGATCACAGTCGCCGTTGAGTAGCTAAGGCGCTCATACTGACTCGTCTCACGGTGGAATAACGCGGCTCATATGAGCAGGTATGTGTGTTTTATTCGACGTTTCGACTTTTTTTTTTCATATCAGCGATGCACCTTTTCCTAATGTTTGACGCTAACAACGATCTGTGGCTGTAGATGTCGATGTAAACAAGCGCACCGCTTTGCTAAATCCGACGCGGAAGGCTGCGCGGTCGAATACTTCTTCTTTATGCAAAATGTCTAAAGAATGCGCAAAAAGAATTGAAAGAAAAGCGAGGTGCAAGTGCAGGAGTCAGCAACAACAAACTCCAAAGCAGCCGCGCCGGCAGAGGGTACTCGGCGTACCTTTATAGGTAGCACTATAAACAAAACAGCGCTACGCCTGCTCACCCTATATATATATATATATATATATATATATAGTTGGTGAGTGCTACATGGCTTACAGGAACGACATGCTGTCCCGCAGAAGCCATTAATAATTATTCGCGATCCACGAAATGCACAACCGATGCGCACTCAACAAGGGCGCAGGTTCACAAATCAACCGGCGAAAGCCCCGGCACCCTACCAAAACGTTTCGGGTGGAGTGCGGCAGAGGGCAGCACAGGAAAATGAAAAAGGCAAAGGCGCGCCGCAGCCATTCAGCGTGATGATGATGATAAGTGGTTCTTGAGGGAAAGGGAAAGGTTGGCGCTATCTTCTGCAGCCCTTGAGGGAGCACGCCATTCAGCGTGGCGGATGCGCTGCCTCCGCGAAAGAGGGGAAGAAAAAGAGGAGGTTGACCGCGCCAGCGAGGGCGTTGCTGCTACAGTGTACTGTAGTTGCGGCGTAGATCAAGGGGTGCCGCTACTTTGAAAGTAGCGACACTCTCCTCCGCGCACGCGCTTTCCTCCTCAGTCATCTTTAGATTTCTGGGACCGGCGCGGTGCGCACGGCACGCTGAACCCTCCAGTGGCTCGCTGAGGCCGCATTAGAATCAATGCGCGCGCTTGTTTATTCGGCCCTTTGAAGTGTTCTATGGGAAATTATCCTTTGTGAAACTGTCATGACGAAAGTACGCTTCCATAGAACGTCGTGACAATTTTTTTAGGACGCTTCGATAAAAACAAGCGGAAGTGCTCCGAAAAAATGACTACCAAGCAGTGGCTGAGCGGTTTACCTCTACGTGGCCACTTCGATTGTCCGTAACGCGGAGGTGTATTGAGAGCGTATCAGAATCAGAATCAGTTTATTCAATACAAAAACGGGGTTAATTAATTGCATGGTAAGTATATACAGAAGGATAGTTAAAAACTGAAATGGGAACTCCTATGCCTGATGACAACAATTATTAATACAAACAAACAATGATAACATGTAAAGTTTACGATAATACAGCTTTTTAAAAGACAAGGCATAAATGAAAAAAGTTGCAGTGGCTTAGCTCGGCTATGCCAGGATATACGTAGCGTTAGCAAAAGTTCAGCTGATTATTCTTAGCTTTCCTGGTTGTCTCCTACGCTCAACCGCTAATTGCCAGGCAACTACTTCGGGATCCGATGAGTCAAGCTTCTCCGTTCTTCTGCGCTGTTGAGCAGCATTTGCGCTCTCCTTCTCCATGGCTATACCACACTGGCAAACGCCAGTCAGAAGCGCAGCGGCTCCAGCGCAGTGTAATACGGCGACTGCACAGCGAGCGCGCGCCGGCGCCAGTGCATCTACCACGGCTACGACGTCACTCCTCTGGAATGCGCAGACCGGCGGCGGTGAGTCGCGCGCGGCGGCGGCGGAGTGCGCGAGAGGTGCCGGCTCCGGTGGCTCCGGTGCGCAAGCCGTGTGACATCACTGATCCTTGCGCATGCGCAGCACGGCTCTTGATGTGCCGTGCGAAACGGGCTAGGCCAGTGTAGCTAACGCTAGAAAAAAATGCAGCAGTTAATGCATTTGCATGCATAATGCGTATAATAATTATAACCAGCGTAGAGTATACACGAGAATTTGGTTCATAATCGTGGCTCTTAAAAGGCTCAAAGAAGGTAACTCAGAAGAAATGTGATAGTTTACTGAAAGTGAATTCGCTGAAATGAGTGGGACAAAAGCCTTTGTACCAATGCCACTGTGCAAAATACATGTTGTGTTTGCGAAAGAGCCAATATAGAACCAGTGTTGTGCGAAACGGCGTTCCTGGAACTAGTTCCTTTTGGGAGGAACGCCACCGTTCCATTAAGGGTGGCGTTCCTCCGTAACTGTAACGGCAACTTGTTAGGTTTACTAAGGAACGGCAGATGAACGGCGTTCCTTCTGTAAACGTTCCACAGCATTCAAGAAACGCACGTACTTATGCAGCACATCATGCTGGGCGGATGGGCACGAGGCGAGAACATCCGCTTCCCTGTCACGTGACTATGGTGCATTTTTTTCGTGAGTTCTCCCTTATATTTTTTTTATGACTAGGCTTCAAGATTGTCACGTGACGCTCCCTCCTGTAGACCATCAACATAAATACAGAGCTGGCTGCGGTGACCAAACCAGCCAGCGCAGATGTTGCCACCTCGTCCGCGCCCGAAGATATGTTCTCGTTCGGGCACCAAACCCTTCCAGCCGAGGAACAGGATGAGCTGTCGTGGTACATGCAGGCACCAGTTGACTACCCGCTGTCGCAGATAAAGAACTTCGAGGGGCTGAACTAACTTTTCCTCAAGTAAAACATGACAATACCCTCAACTCTCTTCGAAATTGCCAACGAAGTGCTGACGAAAAAAACGGGTTCCTCTGTCGGACACCAACATCGAGAAGCAACTCTTGCTGAGTTCAAACAAGGGACTTTACTAAGTTGCAAATATGTATTCTGGACATTTTTTGTCCGCCCATGCTGCAATATCGAATCATCATTCAATTGACGCCTCTGTAGTGTTCCTTTCGATGTGGTTTCTTGTGCAAGAAATTTAATTATATTGGTGCATGTGGGTAACTTTCTATTTGCACATCTGAAGCGCAGTATCCTGACGGCGCATTTGAAGACCGAAGTGGAAAGTGCCATATGTGCTGCACTTGTACTAGACGGGCACCAAAGTTGCAGTTAAGACATGTCTGGAATATGTATGGTGCTCCCTAACCAAATTTGTTGAAGAGCGTTTCTTTGGATTCTTTTTACCAGGTAATCTGCTGCCGGCGAGGTTCGAATTCGTATAATATACGTAGTTCGATGTGAGTTTTAAATTGCTCCCTTTATTTCGCCTCAGGATCATCCTACATTATATTTTAATTTTAAAAAATCTAATGTAACGTTAATGTAACGACACGTTCCAATGTTCGAAGTGTATCTGGAACGCGTTCCTTTCGCATTAAAGGAACTTGTAACGGGAACTCGTTTCAAGATTGGGAAGGAACAAGGAACGAGCTTTCGTTCCTGTTTTAGAGGAACGTGTACAACACTGTATAGAACTTAACACACGCGCCGGTATTCCGTCACAATGAAACGACGAGAAATTGTATTCCATCACCTCTGGGACTACTCTAAGTCTCTCTCTCTCAAAAAGAAAAAAAAAGAAAAGCTGATTGATCACACGGGAAATTCTAAGACTATGACATTTGATTAATTAACTTACAGAATTCAAGATGTAAAGTTTATCAAAATTGAGGGAGATTATGAGAAGCGCATGGCTTATACTTTATGAGTATCCGCGAATAATACATGCCCGATACGTAACTTCGCTTCCGTGCGCATGACTTTTTACTTCACGGCGGCTACCAAGATATCATTGAGCGGTTGTTATTTTACTTATTTTTACTTTCGCTTAATCAACTCGCGTTCATATGCCTATATGCAGGAAAGAGGACAGTTGTTTGGTTTAATTCAACAAAATAATACTTATTCGTGCTTTTTCGCACGATCAAAATCGCTACCTAGTATTTCATATCTGACGGCACTGATCTACAGAATGATCTAGGCGGCGCCGAAGGTTGCGGGCCGGACAGATGGGTGGTTTGAAACAAAGTGCCACGTTAACTACAAGTATTTATCGTTGGCGCGCACGCGCACACATACTCACACACGCACACACAGACACATACACGCACGCACACAATGATAGAATAGGAGTTACAGGCGTTACACTTAAAAACTAACGTACGCGCGAAAAAAAAAGCGTTGTCACGGCACGAAGAGTCAACAAAAAAGTTCAGTGACTCACTTGAAAAAAAACAAAAAAAGCTCTATGCCCAGTTATAGGTGCTCTGTATTGAACTGAACGAAGAGTCCGGCTATGCGAAGAGCATTAAAATCTCCATGCAACTTCACCTACAAATATAAGGAAAGCTGTAACACCTCGTAAAGAACGACGTGCTTAGAAGGCTCGAAATCCTTTCTCCCGATGTTATGGAGCCACTGCTTCCGGCGCACGACATTCCGTTCTCCTCGGGGGATAGAAAATAACTGGTTTTGGCACGTAAAACCCCAGAAAGAAAGAAAAATAGAAAATAATACTAGCCATTTCTCTGACCTGCTGCTACATTGAAAAGCGCAACAGCAAGGCATTTCCACGGAGAACGAAGCTCATATTCTTACGGAAAGACGGAAAAACTTAAGCAACGCACGTTCGGAGCGGCAGGGCGACCACCGCTTGGCGAGCGCATGGCGGGCGGGAGTAACTAAAAGCGCGCGAAAGCAAGTTTCGCGCCCTTATCGTGACGTCAGGGCCACCTGACAGGGTAGTATCGCGCACCGCAGCCATTCAGCGTGGCGGATGCGCTGGCTCCGCGATAGAGGGGGAGAAAAAGAGGAGGTTGACAGCGCCGGCGAGGGTGTCACGGTGTAGATCAAAGAGTGCCGCTTCTTTCCAACACAATAAAAAAATACTGCTCCAGTCAGGTAGACTGCTCCCTCCCTGATAGTGAGATTATATTTGGATCATCAAAACAGTGATGCGTTTATCTAGGAATACCATCGAGCCCTTAACAGCAGCCACAGTGGTGCCTAGTCACCACCAGCCCAGCGTGTTCTTCGTTCCAACGCCGCCAAACAGTAAGGAAGAAAAAAAAAAAAGAAAATGGAGAACACGCTGGTGACTATAGTCGGGTACAATTTAGAAGGCAGCGGCATTTGCCCCCTCAAAGGCGGATGCATACGATGAGCCGGACGGCCGGTGTCCCCGCCGATGGAGAACAAGGCAGCCCGCGCTTCAAGCTGGGGCGAGTCGCGTCAGCGGGACTATTTCTTTAGTCGCGGAGGCAATCGGCTGCTGCGCTTCGGTCACCTGGGCGGGGCCTTCCTGTCTTCTTAAGTTGTACCCGACTATAGGCACAACTGTGGCTGCTGTTAAAGGCTCGATGGTATTCCTAAATAAACGCATCACTATTGTGATGATTCAAATATAACCTCACTATCAGGGAGGGAGCAGTCTGTTTGACTGGAGCAGTATTTTCTTCATTTGGGGTGTTGCTATGCTGCACTCCGCAACAGCCCAACGACCGCCGCTTCGCGTCGGCGCCCGGCACAACGACTTTTCCTTTCCGCCGCCGAACAGGCCGGACGTGTTTCGAGCGAGCTCCTCAACAACGACCACCACCAAGGCCACGAGCAGGGAAAGCGGCGTCCGTCTCGGCTCCCTTTTCTCCTCGACCTGGCGGCCGGCCAATGACTCCGACCATTTTCGACCTTTTCGAACCCTTGTGATCTGCTACGCCACCGACGCGCTAAGCATAGCGCGCAACGCTCGACTCCGAGCGCCTGCGCAACGCGCAGCTGCGTTCCACGCCACACCTGCGGCCGACGCCGCCCGTTTTCACCACCTCCGCCGAAACCGTTCGCGACCATCCAAGCCGCCGACATGGCATACCAAGTCGAAGGCGTCTCCATCACCCCTGCTGAGCTAGAAGCCGACTCACGATGGATCCGTGGCGTGAAAGCACACCGTGCAGCCGCGGCCCACCAGGCCATCGCCTCAACGCCGCCTGCCTCGCCCCCATCCAAGACCCCTACTCCACCGCCAGCCATCACCCCCAGCACTACCACTCTCCGTCGTCACGCTCCCCTCCCTCGTCTCCCAGCAGAGGACTTCAAAATCGTTTTCAGACCGGGAGGGGGGCTTGACCTCCGCACTACCACTAACGGAGCCCTGCTACAAATCCTCTGCACGCTTGCCACCATCGACTATGCCACCGCCCGCACCGCCGACCGTGTACGGATCAATCCGTACAACAACTCCCTGACTATCAGCACCCCATCTGAACCCCGCGCTCGTCTCTACCTTCGGGTATCAGAACTCCGCCTGGGTCCCACCTCTTACCCCCTGCGTGCCTACATGGCAGCACCCGACAACGCCCTCCGCGGCATTATATACAACGCCGTGGACTCCCAAACCCAGGACGAGATCGTCCAAGATCTACAAGCCATGAATGTCAACACCCCCTGCGCCATCGCCGACGCACGCCAGATGGGGCGCTCGCAATCTATCCTCATCACCTTCGTCGGCACTACAACACTCCCCAGTGCCATCGTCTTCAACTGCGGGATCTACCGCTGCCACCCGTTCCGCGCGAAAGCCGAGGCCTGCACTAACTGCTGGGCTCCCGGCCACCGCGCGGACGTGTGCACGAAGCCCAAATCCACCCTCTGTCACCGCTGCGGCCAGGCTCACAAGGGAGTCGAGCCCCCGACCTGCATCCCCTGCTGCATCTTGTGCAGGGGAGCCCACGTCACGGGCTCGCGTCCGTGCAAGCTCCGGTTCGACCGGAACGACCCGTCGTCACCTCCGGCCACCTCTAAGCCTCAGCCTCCCCCACCAGCGCCACCCACCGGGCCCATCCACAAGACCTCTCGGCCTTCCCGCCGCCGCTCTCCCTCCCGTGGTGCCCGGTCTGCCAGCCGCCACCGCTCCGTCTCCTTCCCGCCTCTGCCCAGGTCCGAGGCGTCCACCGCCCCCACCACCACATCACCGGTAAGCTGGAAATCGCAGCCTCACACGTCGGACCCCCAAACCGCGGCCCTCAAGGCCACTATTGCTGCCCAGCAGCTACAAATTCAGGAGCTGTCGCGCCAGTTGCAGGCCGCGCTAGCGCGTCTGTCCTCCCCCGCTCCTTCTCCTCCTTGCCCAGCTACCGCACCTTCACAAACGCCGCCTCAGCCGGCGCCAGCAGAGGAGCCAATGAACACGGCACCCTCGGCTGCGTCATCGCGCGCCTCCTCTCCCACCCGCCACCCCCCGCACAAACGCCGATCACCCTCCTCCGATGACGTAGCGCCCGAGCGTGACATCGTTCGCAAAACAACCTCCTTCTTGGAGGCGTTTGAGCAGCGCGTCATGGCGCGCTTCGTGCGACTTGAGGAGCGCATCGCCAGTGTCGACAACCGCGTGGCCACCATCGAATCCCACCTTACCGCCCTAGACACCAGGGTCGCGGTCCTAGAGGCCCGCCAGAGCGCGACTGAGGCCACCCTCGCGCACCTCTCGCTCCCCGCCCCCCTCCCCCCGGCACCTACCCCAACTCCGTCCGGTGACCCCGCCATCCATCATGGCCAGACACCCCCCGCACCTTAATCTCTGGCAGTGGAACTGTCGGGGGTTCCGCGGCAAGCGGAGCACCCTGCAGCTCCACCTCCAGAACATCCCTCCCGACACTCTCCCCTCTGTCCTAGCACTCCAGGAACCCCTAGCTCCCGTGAAGCTGCGCGACTACACCTCCTTTCATCCTTCTTCTGAGACCCACCCAAACGTTGCCACCCTGGTGCACCGTAACCTTGCTGCCGTGCTGCACCAGCTGGACGTTTCAGGCTGTGCCCATCTCCTCCTCGAAATCCTTCCCCGCCGTCGCACTGAGGCAAGCCTCTTTGTTCTCAATGTGTACAGCCCTCCCAAAGCCCCTTCAGCCCCTCTACTCCTCGTCCTCCGCAAAGCGCTCTCCTGCGCTGGCCGCAACGCCATGGTCGTTCCGGGCGATTTCAACGCACCTCATACTAGCTGGGGCTACCCCCAGAACACCCGCAAGGGCCACTCGCTCTGGACTTTCATCCACAACGAATGTCTTTCCGTCCTTAATGACTTCGCTCGCCCCACCAGGATCGGATCCAGTGTCCAACGAGACACCAATCCGGACCTTACCCTCGCCAAAAATGTAGCCGATCCGACCTGGTCTAATACGGGAGTCTCCCTCGGTAGCGATCACTACATCCTCTGCACCACTTTCCCTCTCCCCTCCCTTGCTCGCACCTCTACTCGTCTCACCCAGATAGTTGACTGGGACCGCTTCCGTTCCACTCGTCTTTCTACTTCCTCCTCTGCTCCTATCACCGATCTCTCTGCCTGGACTGAGACCCTTTTGGCAGACGTCCATGCTGCCACATCCACACTCCCTGCAGCACCACACTCCACCACGGCAGACAGCCGTCTACTGCACCTTTGGGAGGCCTATCACGCTGTCCACCGCCGGTGGCAGGCTCAGAAACACAATCGCCGCCTGCGCCTCCGTTTGGCCCGGCTCGCGTCGGACATGGAGGAGCACTGCTCCTCTCTTCTTCGACAACAGTGGGGCCAGACATGCGACTGCATGGCCGGCAACCTGGGTCTCCGCGACACGTGGTCACTTCTCAGGGTGCTGCTAGACCCTACACACACCAAAGCTTCCCAGCGCAAGGATATATCCCATCTCCTTCACTCCTCCCCACTCACCGATACTGACTTCCTGGCGGCCCTCCGGGACCGCTACCTCTGCACCGACCCGCCTACACCGGTTCCCCCAACCCTGACCTTGAGGCGGACATCTCCCTGGGAGAGGTTCGTGTGGCGCTACTCACGCTCCGCACCACTTCGGCCCCGGGGGCGGACCGCATCACTAACAAGGCACTCCGAAACCTAGATACCCCCTCCCTCGAAGCCCTTACTGACCTTCTCAATGAGCATTGGCAGGCTGGTACTCTTCCTTCCTCCTGGACCCATGCACGTGTCTCTTTCATCCCCAAACCCGGTAAACCTATTGCCCTCGAGCACCTCCGCCCCATCTCTCTCACCTCCTGTCTCGGCAAGCTGTTCGAGCACGTCATCCTGGCTCGCCTCCAGACCTATCTGGATCATCATGACCTATATCCGGACTCTATGTTCGGCTTTCGTCCCCAGTTGTCCACCCAGGATGTCATGCTCCAGCTTTCCGAGGATGTCCTACACCCCTCCCACCACAAACGCGCTCGAGCTATCCTGGCGCTGGACCTTACCAAAGCATTCGACAATGTACACCACACCGCCATTTTGGACGCTCTCTCCTCCCTTCATGTCGGACCCCGTGTCCATGCTTACGTGACCGCTTTCCTCGCCCACCGCACAGCCGAGATCTCGTACGGCCCACTTTCTTCTCCTTCTTTCTCCCTTGGCAACAAGGGTACTCCCCAAGGCTCTGTCTTGTCCCCTCTTCTATTTAACGTCACCCTCTTCCCGCTGGCACGTGCACTACGCACTATCCCAGCTCTGTGTCATGCTTTCTACGCCGATGACATCACCCTATGGGTGACCACCGGCAATCTTGGCGACATGGAGACCACTCTCCAGGCGGGCGTGGACGCGGTGGCGACTCACGCCCGGTCTGTCGGGTTGAGCTGCTCCCCGGCCAAATCGGAGCTTTTGCTCTTTCTGCCTCGGGGGATGGCCCCCCTGTCGCCTTCTCCACTCACAGTCTCCCTTGACGGCACACCCATTCCCCTCGTCTCTACTCTCCGCATTCTCGGACTCTTTCTTCAGTCCAATGGCAAGCACACCACCCTCATCACTCGACTCGCAAACACTGTACACCAGACCATCCGCCTAATACGCCGCATTGCCAACCGTCACCACGGCATTGCGCGAACACGACCTCCGCCGCCTAGTCCAGGCCTTCGTTCTCAGCCGCTTCATCTATTCTCTTCCGTATATTTTCCTTTCACGCACCGAGGAAGACAAAGTCAACAGCCTCATTCGTCAGGCATATAAGTCGGCCCTGTCTCTTCCCATATCTACTTCAACGGCTCGGTTACTGTCGATGGGCGTCCACAACTCCCTTACAGAGCTGACGGAGGCCCATCGCACGGCCCAGCTCCTCCGTCTCTCCCGCACTCGGCCTGGTCGCGCACTTCTCTCTACCCTTAAACTCTCCCCTCTTACCCCTCTTCCCACCTCACTGCCCATCCCTTCCCACGTCTACTCCCTGCTAACCGTTAATCCCCTCCCTAAGAATATGCACCCTGAACACCACCCGTCCCGTAGAGCAGCGCGAGCCTCCGCGCTCTGGCGTCAGTACGAACGGCAACCCGCCGTGGCTTACGTGGATGCCGCCCCGTACCGCCACTACCCAGCCCATGCCCTTGCAGTCACTGACAACTCTTTTCGACCCACTCTTACTGCCTCAGTATACACTTCGACCTCGGTCGAGGCCGAAGAGGCAGCTATTGCCCTTGCCATCACGCAAACCTCCGCGGAATACATTTTCAGTGATTCCAAGCCTGCAGTCTACAACTACGCGGTTGGACGGGTGGCATCCCCGGCCTCCGGTATCTTGCGTTCCGACACTGTTCCCTCTCGCCCAATCCAAATCATCTGGGTGCCCGCTCACGCGGCCCATCCTGGCAACGAGGCGGCCAATTCCATCGCTCGCGATTCGACTGACCGAGCAAGCCCGCCCCCGCCGGGAATGGATACGCGCGACGCGCTCCTCACGTACCACGATATCACCTTGCACTACCGCCTATCTCGTCTCACCTTCCCCCCACCGCACAAATCCCTTTCCCAGCACCACCAACACTTGTGGCGCCACCTTCAGGCCCACACCTTTCTTACTCCTGCACGTCTTGCCCTCTTCCACCCCGGGACGTACTCGCCGGCCTGCTGCTTATGTGACAGCTCCCGTGCCGATTACGATCACATCTTATTCTCCTGCCCGGCACACTTGCCCCCTGCCTCTTGGCACCTAACCAGTCCGCAGCAATGGGAGGCTGCTTTGTACAGCACCGAGCCGGATCTCCAACTCCGGCTGGTGACCTGGGCAGAGGACGTCGCGACTAGGCACGGCCTGGACGCCACAACCGGCAGCCTGAAGGCCGCCCACAACGCTGCTTTTTAATTTTCATTACTTCGGGCCTTCTCAATAAAAGTTTTCCACCACCACCACCCGGCACAACCGACCGCGCCGCCAGAGAGGAAAAAAAGAAGGAAATAGTGATACCAAGAAAGAAAAGAAACGTCTTGCCAAGGCGGGATTCGAACCCGCGTATCCCGAAGCGAGCGTCGTAACCACTAGGCCACAGAGCCACGCTTACGGAGCATGCATTCATGTGAAGTAAGGTGAGCGGCTTTGGTAGCAATATGAATTGTAGTAAACATGAGCTGATTAAGTAAGCAGGTGTGCTGCGCCGTAAGTAGACCGACATGAAGAGAGACTCGATGACTACGAGAAGGCGCCTGTGAAACGGTGGTGTTGATGAGAAGCGCTTCCCGTGGGCAGCGCGTGCGAAGGGACACACCTGTAGCACTGCACTGCCGATCCGGGCAGCATTGCATGTGTAGCGTGCGTTGGAAAATGTGGCCCGACTATTACTAACTGAATGAACAAGCGTGGTGTGAGCGCGCACAAACAAACATGAATAGATCACACTGAATGACTGCAGACAACGACTGTAAAACGCTGGCAGCAAGCAGCGGGCGAAGGTACGTGCGGTCTATCGCTTCAACGGAAACTGATCCGGTAGACGCTTCACGCGTCTGTCAGGATTACTTCCTCCGACTTCCGTCGTGAGGCGCCACCCAAAGGGTACTCTTTCCCACGACTGTAAAGCAGGCGCGAATGCTAGGCGACGGGGAAGAGTAGGAAAGGGCGATCGGAGAGGGTGGTGGATGGTTTGATTGGTTTCATCGGCCGCATCTGGCTGGCATTGAAAAAATAGAGGAGGCGCTGCCTGGAAACTCAACTCAGGGCAGTGTGTCATTTTGCTAGTTCAAAGAAAGCCGAGCAATTATAATTTTACTTGTAGCGGGAATGAATTAAAGAAATAAATTCTTGGGTTTTACGTGTCAAATATCCCGACAATTATGAAGCGCACGCTGTGGTGGGGCCTTTCGGAATAAGTTTGAGCACCTGGGATTCTTTAACGTAACGTGCACCCAATGCACGGGCGTTCTTGCATTTCGCCTCCATCGAAATGCGTTTGCCGCGGCCGGGATTCGCTCCCGCGACCTCGAGCGCAACGCCAAAGCCACTGCGCCGCCATGGCGGGTGGCGGGAACGGATTCTCAGCACTCGACGCGATGGCTGTTCAGCGAACGATCTTTCATGCTCGGAAGCACATTGATCGTGAATAACAACCATGGGCCCCGCTTGCACGTGACGCGAATATTTTTCATTGATTTGTGTCTTTCCTCTTTTACATAAACTATAGTTCTTTAAACGATGCCATAATTTTGTGAGCATGACGCGTAAAAATCCGGAATGCCACATGTATAACTGCTTTTCGAAATAATTAGATTGTTGTATTTACTGTAACCATAAACACGTTTATGAGACCACGCACTTGTAATTTCGAGAATGACTTTTGTCTACAAGTGTGGTTGGAGTTGGTCGTCTAGGAGGGGGAATGTTGCTATAGCATCAGGCGGATCTAGCCTTGCAAAAGGTGCCGGCAATTGCTCCGCCCGAGGTGCCTCTTATCAAGTGAGGGCGTTAACCTGCGCCCGAAGAAAACGAAGCGGGATTCTTAATCGTTCGAAAGGTATTGGTAGGCTGATTGGCTGGTCATTGTTGTTCTAAGGGCAGCATGAACGAACACCTGTTTGTGTGATTTAACGTTCGTCCGTGTCTCGACAAGTGCGCTGCCTTTAGAATTCGAAATCGTGTTGCGCGTAAACACACTTTCGCAACCATTTTTCACACAAGATTATTTTCATAATAATATAATCAACGAACTATTAGGTTTTATCTTTGACCACAATTAATGCGTGATATGATACCGAAAGCCATGTATAGGGCCAAGTGAATGACAAATGGAAATGTTAAGTATACCAGCAACTTTTAGCGTCCAACAAATGAAACGTGAGCGATGAACACTGCATATGGCGTATATCTACTTCCACTGTGGCTATGTGACGCCGTCGTGGAAAGCTCCTGAATAAACCGAGGGTTTTTACATGTTCGTGGCTATTTTTTTGCATTCCAGATGTATCAGAATGCTGCCGTCGCGACAGCGAATAGAACCAGATACCTCGCTCCTGTAGCATCAGAGCGCCATTAGCGCTGAGTCACCGCAGCGAGCGACGAGCTAACGTATTGTTGTGCCTAGGCTATATTTAAGCGAACCCACGGCGCTACCTAAAGCAACAGCGGGGCGATGGTAAACGAGCTGTTCGGAAATAAAGCGCGCCGCAGGGGCGTGTACTTGTCGGCATCGCCAAGCGCCCGAGGAGGAGGCAGCTGCTGTGTCGACAGCGCAGGCTCGGAGCACCAACCAAAATGACGAGCGCGAACTGGCGGATGTAAACGCGAATGCCGCTGCCGAACCATTTAGCTCGCGGGTGATGCTTATCGCCGGCGAGCTATAGGTTCTCGGAGAAGCGGCCTCCGAGGACCTAATCGCCGCTCATCTGGACAAAGCACCGCCGGCAGAGTGGTCGCAGGTGCACGCTATCGCCGTCTTTCTGCGCGAGGGCGTACAAGAACCTGGTAGCTTTTTCTTTCATTTCTTCTGTTTTTTTTTTGTGCATGTGTGTGTGTGTGTGTGCGTGCGGCTATACAGCAATTAACGAAGTCATTGTCCAGCCTGCACTGCAGCCGAAACATGCGCATATACTAAGAATGAATCGAAATGAAAAAGAACTTACGGCGAAGCAAATTTCTTAGAGATAAACAAAAGATTGGAAGCTATGCTGACTGCCGGTGTTTCGTTACCGACGTCCAACCGGCCGCGTACGTTTGCGACGCATATTTTGCGTAGATCGTCTCTCTCAGCTTCTCTGCTTTAATTGAACGCTGCCATGGCACTAAAGTTATCAGTGGTTTATTGCGCATCTCCAAATTCAGGATGGTATGGTGCAGCGAGGGAGTGACTGTCGACGCCCGTTCCGGTTAATTTTTTGCTTCATTGCCTAAAACGACGTTTTGTTAAGAAAGTAACTGGAACGCGAATGCATTTCTCCTCAAAGTTTGGGAATTAATATCTTGAAACTGGTGTCATCCTGCGAATTCGTACCAAGTAGATCCGACTTGCCAACTGCACGGCTACAATTTGTACATTGCAATATTGGCCATAACGTAATTAGTTCAAAACCTAATTAGTGTATTTCTGTTAACTAGTCGATTATGCATTTCAATTTTGTGTGCTAGTAATGTCCGTCTCTTCGAGTAGACCATGAACTATAATAGAATTGTGCTATATATATATATATATATATTATAGAATTGTGCTATCTGCTATAGGCAACCTTTAAAGATTTCTGAAAGTGCTCGGTGAAACACCCTGTATAGCATAACAATGCAAGCCACAAAATTGGAACTGTCGAAGTGGGCAGCGAAGAATGGTATACATTGGGGAACGGAATGCCAAGGTATTCACCCAGTGTGAAACAGATTCACCCAGTAAAGAAACAGATTTCGTGTTTTATCTTTAGTGTTCCTCTTGAGCCTCGCCATCGGGAGAGCGTGAAGTGAGCGTCCTTGCCAAACTGCCACGTCGCCCGTTTTATGCTCGTCCGAGGGTGAGGAGCTAAGAGCCACGTTCGTCAATGAGATTAGGGCGAATATTTCTTCGCCGGGCTTTCGCGTGGCTCGGTGGGTGTTCTGTTTCTTTTCAAGTTATTTGCGCTGATCCCGGCGAGGATTTAATCAAAAAGGCCGGTCCCGGAGACAGCGTAATAGTAAACCGAGTAAGTGGTGACACATAATTACGGTTTAACAAAAACTATGCTGTGACGTCACGTTCTGAAGACAAATAGCTTGGTAGTGCCACGCTTACGTGGCACTACCGCGGGTTTTAAATGCCGGATTTTTTTTTTACTTCAGACAGATTTTTGGAAATCGGCAATACCAGATACCGCTGTTCCGGTTTTTTTTAAAGTAAATTTCTGGAGCAGGTGAACGCTACTTGCACGACAAATGGCAATGTTCAGGTAAGTCATTAGTAAGGCTCACAAATGAACTTGTCAATTGTTCGCTTTTGCGCACATGGTGCTGTACATGCGAAATTGAAGCCGAGAATTAGTGAAGTCATATGTCTGCTTATCCGAAACCCTAGGACTAGCACCACTTTAGAGATATCCGTCCTTAAGATGTGCTATAAAAATGCATTGGCGTCCCAGTTAACGCCTTCTCAAAAGCGTCCGACTAAGAGTTTGGGCTAATGCCAATGCATTTTTAGCATATTTTAGCAGACCTTATTCACTAATTCTCACCATCAATTTCGTAATTGCAGTGCTTGCCCTAAATGGAATGGTTGAATATGAAATTCAATCTTTTATTATCCGGATACCTGCACATTGCCATTTCACATGTAGGTAATTCCACCTAATTCCAGGAATTTGTCTGAAAAAGGCGGAACGGCGTTGTTGCAAGTGAACTTTAAAAACTCTAGTCGAACTAAATAATATCAGGTGCCATACATGTGCACCAACACACACATGCGCACAGATAAACTCCGAGCACAGGCATGAGACACCCAGATACGTATGTGCAGACGCACATAGACGTTACTTGTGTTCCAAAACAAAAGTGTGATCAGTCCAAGGGCCTTTCGGGTCCTCAGACGAACACTTACCGCCTAAGACATGGGCTCGTTCGTGTTTTCGTCGGTAACATATTATAACGCTCACCATACGCAATATCACCGGGGACCATAAAATAGTTCTCACATATGTGTTTCATTTCATGGTGTTAAGTTTAGAGGAAAAAAATACGCAACAATATTATATGCAAGCACACTGAAGGTCCATTGAAAAATCACCAGCCCTTCCCCTTTCGAGAAAATGGGGGTAAGCTAAGCTTGTCATGTGTGTCCCTGACCTTCGTGGTGATTTTCTTTCTTTCTGTCTCTCTCACCTTCTTTCTCTCTCTATTTTTCTTTCTCTTTCTTTCTTTTTGTCTCTCTCTTTTTCTCTCTCTCCCTCTCCCTTTCTCTCTTTATTTCTCTGACCTTCATGGTGACTTTTTTTTCTTTCTCTCTCTATCTATCGTTCCTTTTCTATCGCTATTTCTTTTTCTGTCTCTCTCTTTCTTGCTCTCTCTATCTATCTTTCTATTTCTTTCTCTCTCACCCTCTCTCTTTCTCACTCTCTTCCTTTATTTCTCTCTTTCTCTCTCTTTCTTTTTTGTCCCTGCTATGTGTCATTGAGCTTCGACCTTTTCTGCACATTGCCAGGATCGGCCCACTTTTCAGCGGGACACCGCCACCGCCACCACCACCACCGACACTTGTGAACCTATAAAGCTTCGCTTAAAAGAAAGATGTAGACGTCACGACTGCGTGCGTCTTCTCAAATACCACAAGCACAATACAGAGCTTGTTACGCGCAACTGACTAAAGAGGTCAATAGGAAGAAGTATTAAGATAATAATGCCTGAAAGTTAGTTTACTATGAACGCTAAACTTACGTTATTGTGGGTGATAGATTTGTCCCGCAACTATCAGATTTTTCTGCGAATGTGATCAGAGGTTGATCGCATTACAATTCACCTTCCAAATTCTTTTTTTTTCTCTCTGTGCAGTGAATAAATTGTTACGTGCAGTGAATAAAATTGTTAATTACAGCAGAAGTGTATTTCGCAGCATATTTTGAGTCCATATTTCTTGAAAGAAAAAAAAAAGCCCTAGGCGCAAAGCGTCTCGCAAAAGGTTAGGCCTTTAGTACTGGCCGACTTCAACTGTGCAATTACAACATGACCTCTAAAGTAATTATTAGAAATATAATCATTGAAGCTGTGTTTTTTATAGTCATACTGGCGACTACTGTACAAACTTAGATGTCCCCTTCAGCCCCGTGTACAAATTACTCTGCTATATACGTGGACTTGTCCCTTCGCCTGTCTCATCAGTGCAGTCCTCTACAATCCGATATGCCTCGTTTCACCCTTTGCGTAAGACAGCCTGTCACTTTTTCCCGTAACTGTCGCAGTTATAAATTAATGCTGCTCTTCAGAAAAGGCTTAACTACTATAAATAATTACTAGAGTTATGAGATGCTTTGAGGGCGAGTGATTTAGCAATGTGCTGAATTACATTGAGCGCCCAGCTTGATAAGAAAATTGCTCATTACTCTTGGTGTTATCTTCCGACTGTAAGTCCTTGAGTCACAAATTACGATGACTTCCGATACATGTGTGAAACGCTGTCAATTTTATTCCGACGCGCTGCAGACTCTATGCAAAGAACATCAAGTTGGTGGAATGGTACTTTGCAAATTTTCTATTTCTAATTGATGCACAACAGTAACTAAATATTGGTTTATTGTACAGTCTAGCAATGTTAGCATCTTTTGATAAAAAAATTCCTGGTTCGAAGCGTGTGCACCTGTTAATTATCGGCTGCAAGCATGGCGAACAAGGGAAAACACTTATTTTACCATCGCTGACGGAACGTACCGCGTCGATCACTGCGTGAAACGCGATATTATTTTCAGACAAATATGGTCGTGTGCATAGTAATACTCACAAGACAAACAGTGAAATGAAGCCACACACTAGGTACTCAGAGGGTTCAATTTACCCGATAAATCTCCATGGCTTTTTTCCTTGCCAGCGCTTGACAAAACTAGCAACAACAAAAAAAAGTTGTGTACACCGATGTGTACAACATGACATTAACGCGACAACGTTAAGGACCCCGTGTCGCAGAAAATCTGGCATCAGTGGTGGTCTCGGCGGCGGCGTCCGTGGCCAAGAAAATCATCCCGAACCACCCCGACCACGCAGACCCTACGCGGGGCGCAGAGGCGCTGGTGAACTAATTGAATTTGTCAAAGTAAATGCGTCACAAAAATCCTAAAGTACGACTTAACCGCAACCTACAGGTATGGTAGCGTCGGATTGTAATTTGAATATACGAGAAAACATAATTCTGTTACTCGGAAACTCAAACACAAACCCCCTTTTCTAGCATTTCTACCATTCATACAGCGGCGCGCCCCGGTCGGTGTTCCTTGCAAAAACACCATCTAGATGGCGCTCATCTCTTCGGGAGCGGCGCGCCGAGGCGAAGGTGCAGAAAAAAGCTCAGTTGACGAGAAGCCTGACAAACAGTGAGGTATCTTTGAATGCTATTTCGTTCCACTCTTAAAGGCGAAGCTTAAGCGTCCTCCAAGCTTTTTTTTTACACGTCGGCCGTACACTCGATTTTCAGTTCAACCAGCTAAGCCTGGAAAAGTTCTAGTTCTGCACATCCTACCCATCGCCTGCAAAAGTAGCCGCGTTACAGCTGCCGCATCACACCGCTTGCACGTGACAGCTGAGAACATCGTCTTTCCGGCTTCGGCAGGCAACTAGGCAACTGGTGCGAACAAATGGAATTTCGCGCACTGCCCCCCCCCCCCCCCCCCCTAGAATCCGACATAATCTCTCGCTGTCTCCTCCCTCCAAGGTAGATGCGTTGATGCAGCATTCCTTGAGGATACGACGTTGCTGTGATTCCTGGTTCCTGATTGCTGTGAAAAAGAAACAAAGAAAAAGAGGGAAGCTTTTAGATTGTGATTAACCATGTCTGCCAATCCATCCGCCTTCTATTTGTGTTCGATATCACGAACAGCCAGCTCATGTCATTAATATTCACTTACTCGAACAAATTACTTTGGTCATGTGATATTGCTCGAAAAAAGGTCAATGTATAAAAGCTGCTAAGATATATTACCACGCTGTTCCACTATAAAGCAAGTAGTAATATGCAGGGTGTTTCAAAAAATGCGTTTTAATTTTCCTAAATATAAGGAGGATGCCATCATTAAGCAATTTCCTCGGGATTGCTTTTAACACGCAGGCTCACAAATTTTAAAATGCCTTGAAGTAGCAAGTAGACGAGTAATTTTGAAATTGAGACAACTTTTTAACCAGAGGAGTCAAAACATTCATCCAGACACGATACTTTAATTCCGTCATCTGAGAAGATTGCAACGAGTTCCAGATACGCGTGAAGGGAATGCTGCTCATTTCTGAGGCGTAATAAATTGCGGTCAGTTTCACCCAGAAAATCAAAACTGAGCTGCGATTTCGTAGCGATGCCTTCCGCTCGATTCTATGCCACTCTTATCATCCACCGTTCAGGGCCAAACGATACCATTGATAACGCGAACGTCGCTCTGCCAATTTGCGAAGCGCGAGAAGCATGAAAAAGAATTGTAACGACAAAAGGTATCGCTACAAAATCGCGCCCCTGAACTGCCGAGGAGCGCAAATGTCATGCCCTTACAGGCGCTACGGTTTACGCTTCACCGTCGGGCGAGCATGAAGCCAGCGTACTCATCAAGCCGCCATCGTCATGCTCGCCCGCCGCCGAGGTGCACGAACGGTCACAGTTCTGCTGCAGGATTGCGCAGCACATGGTGTAGGCATTTGCATGTCATATGCCACTAATCGACGGCACTGCCGCATGCATACCGGGTATACAAGTTGCTTACATTAACTGGTTAAGTGAAAATCTCTCCGTAAGAGAAGAAAAAGATAACGCGAACCCACGAGGGGGAAAACAGCAGGGAAAAAAAATAATAAAAAACGGCACCTGTCGTCTTGCTGCAGCGAAGTGATTGCCAAAAATAAGATATCGGACGCTCATTAGTGAGAAAGAATGACGTGACCGCATTTGGCTTTGCGGTGCCAAATATTTGCGTTTATTTTATCGGCCTTTTCCTTGCAATGCTCGTAGTAACACTTCTCAGAACGTCTTCATAAGCTTAAGCACCCCTTGTTGTGATGATCCTACGATCTTTTGCCCGGTCAATCGGTGATCTCTTGTATGTATTGTTCAAATCGCAGTCATGCTGACAGGCCGGTGCGTGTACCTAAAGCCCGTCATATGGCATTCGATCTTTCACTGCAGTGCCAATGATGTGCGCTTGTTCTTGTGCGTGAGATAAGGCTAAATGTACCAATCAAGAAATAATTATCTCTTAGAATGCAAATGTCTTAGCTTTTTACAGCAAAAACATATTCGCCGCTAGACACGCAAAGTGCTACAATCAGACGCCTAAAGGCTAATATTAGGAAACAATGACAGTGTTCACACCAGGTTACATTATTTACAAAGAATCAATCAATCAATCATGTTTATTTAACGTGCCCAGGAACAACACTAAGGTGTAGTACTGGCGCACGCATACATTACAAACCAAAAAAGAAAACACTGTAGGGGAGAATCATTAAAAAATAAACGAAGAAAAATAAAAATTGTGAAGAAGAGAGTACGGACAACAAAACGCAAAATAAATACAAAAGAAAAGGAGGAGAAGGGACACTTGAACAATGCATGAAATTATAACACAAGGCAAGCTCAGAAAAGAACGATGACAAGGAGCTATGAAAGATATCAAGATCACGAAAGTAGGCGTTATAAAGACTGTATCCTATGGACAGTTGAGTGTTCGTGATGACAGGCAGGAACATGGAAAGGTCTATGTTCTCTGGTGATCTTGCGTGGGATACGAAACATGACACAGCTGAGTAGTTCGGGACACGTCAGGTTACCGTGAAGGAGTTTGAAGAGAAACAGAAGGTCAGCGCGATTACGTCGGTCGCGAAATGAGGGCAGTGACAACAATCCAACAGTGCTAGTACAGGGTGCAATGTCCAGGTTTGCAAAGCGGTGATTATATATGCTTAGAAACTTTTTCTGGACACGATCTATAATGTCACTGTTGGATCTATAGAAGAGCCATTCCAGACAACCGACGCATATTCGAGTTGAGGAAGACAGATGGTTGTGTACAATTTGCGGAACGGTGTAGGAGACTTGAATTCCCTCTATAGTCTGCATACAAAACCAAGAGAGCGCATACCTCGCATTGCAACACGTTTAGTGTGAGCCGAAAAGTGTGCGGTTGCATCAAAAAGTACACCAAGATCATTGGTCTCACAGACCTTACACAACGGCACCGAATCTACAGAATAATAAAGAAATACTTGCTGTTTTGCGTGTGAAAGTCATGACTTTGGTCTTAGCAGCATTCAAGGTAAGGTTATTATCCTTGCACCATTTAGAAAAGGAAAACAGGTCAGACTGCAGGGTGCGACAGTCATCAACAGTGTGAATTTTCTTAAAATCTTGATGTCATCGGCATATAGAAGGAAAGAAGAGTTCCGAATAACAGAAAGAATTAAATTAGAACAGAAAATTAAAAAATGGAGTGGTCCTAATACTGACCCTTGAGGGACGCCGCTAGTTGCCATGTAAGAAGAAGACGTTTGGCCATTGACGTTAACATAACACGTTCTATCAAGAAGATAACTGATTCACAACTGACGAGTCAACATCAACGTGCGTAAGCTTGATCAAGTGGCTGACTACATCAAAAGCCTTGCTGAGATCACAGTAAATGGTGTCAACTTGCCCCCTTTGAAGTACCGGCGTGGAGATCTGTCATGAAACTTGCAAGATTTGTGATAGTGGAGCGGCCGATGAGAAACCCATGCTGATTCGGAATGAGCGAGTTCTTCACAGTAAAAGACAATATGTTGTGAAGAGCAAGCTCAAAAATCTTGGACGTAGCACAGCGAAGAGAAATTGGGCGATAATTCGACACATCTGATTTACATCCTGACTTAAATACAGGAAAAACGCGAGCAGTTTTCCACCTGTGAGGGAAAGTGGAAGTAGTCAAAGAGTTATTAAATATAGATGTCAATGCTGGAGCAAATATACTGCCGTAAGCTTTCAGAATTGCGGAGGGGATGCCATCAGGGCCGCAGGATAGGGAAGGCTTCAAGCGCTTAAGGCATTCGTGGACAAGCGTTTCATCAAACAACACCACACTAGATGTAGGAACCGTCGTGTGCTGCTGACTGACACCAGCGTTGAAACCTGCACCTTTATATAAGGAAGAGAAATGGGCTGCAAAACAATCCGCGGCTGCTTGGACTTCTGCCCCTCTAGAGTCAAGTAAGCGAAAACCCTCTCCACGTTTATTGGAGCGCTTACGGATATACTTCCAAAATTACGCCGGGCGGTCGGAGGCGCTCTTTTCCAAGAATGCCATATATGAGTCTTGATCCCGCTTATAGAGACGTTTACAGAGAGCCCGAAAAAAGCGGAATTCTTCTCTTTACTCATTAGGCAATCTAATTATAGATTTGCGGTGTGCGCAATCTTTATGCTTTAGGACAATTACGAGTTCAGACGAAAACCAGTGGGGATATCTAGAGCGTTTAGGCCTGTACTGGGGAATGTATTTGTGCATACTGCTCAAAACAAGCTCCGTAAACTGATCTACTTGGTCATTCACATTGCTTTTGTCTGTAACCAGTGACCAGTCGGTGGTGGACAAGAAATTATGTAAACCAAGATAATCACCACGCTTGAAAGTAAAGCGTGGGGATTCATTTACGCCACTGGAGGAGATTTGCCTCAGTGCTGACACAGAGGTAGTTATCTTTAGTGGCGGATGAAACCTATCGGTACGCACAAGGAAAATTTCGGATCGAGAGACATCTAAAACTTGAGCATTCGAGATGCAAAGATCTAAGACGTTGCCACAGGAATTGGCGATCAAGTTATGCTGCTGAAGGGAACAAAAGGCCAGAAAGTCCAACAACAGGTTGCATTCCTTCTCTGTGTAATGATTGTAATGAGAATATCTATGTGTGTTCCAATCAATACCTATTGTATTAAAATCACTAAGAAGAATTACTTTGTGCTTACTATGGGAGGATATTACACTTTCAATGGAAGAGATGACCTCATCATATAAAACAGGGGAAATATTGAGCTGTACATAGAACGATCCAATCAACAATTTTTCACATCGGGCTATATAGGCTGACTTCTAGCCATATCGACTCCCGTACACTTTCTATATCGATGCGCCGTACACATCTCAGTGAATTGTCAACTACGATCAGTACGCCACCACCTTTTTGTTGAGATCCACTGAAGTCCCGGTCACTGCGGAAGACGTTGTAGTGCGGTGGAAAGAAGTCTGAAGACGAAATGTCACCACACAGGCAAGTTTCACAAATAACAAAAATAGGAAAAGATGAGATTACACTGCAAAAAATTCACGTGCTTTGGTGCGAAGTCCACGAGCGTTTTGGTAAAAAATGTCCAAATTACACGCCACTTTGATCCTTGGGGGTTATTTCAGTAGCATGAATCATGTCATCGTGTAGCACCCCACGGAATGGCTTGAACAAGCAACCCATTGGCCACATTGACGGATCGTTCAGGCGCTTAAGAGCTTCTTCATCGACGGCTACATGAAAAGAAGAATACGATTGATATTTAGTTCTAAGTCGCCGGCAGGAGAGGGGAGAAATATTCAAGGCCTTTAAGTGGTTGGTCAGGTCGGAAGAGGTTGTTTCAGAGCTCAAATTAGACACAAAAATAGCCTTAGGTTGGTGCTGCCGTTGATCTACAGATAATGTCGAAGTCTTCGCGCTCCAACCGGGGCAGGATTCTTGTTTTTTTTTGTGTGTGTAGTCTCGGGTGCTTTTTCAGTGGACGAAGCGAAATCACGTGGGGAAAAGGCATCTCGTCGTTCAGCAGTGCGTTGTAACACAAGTACATTAGCTCGCGTTGAGGCAGGAGTAGAAGTAGTAGTAAGGGTGGATGACTTTCCGGAGTCAGCAGGCGTCTTCACAGGCATGGCAGTTGCACGTCGCGACAGCTCGTCGCGCAGGCAACGAACCTCCGCTCGAAGGGAGGCGACGACTTGGGTCTGTTGCTCCACGCAGCGGGAATTGTGCTTACGAAGGCGTTCATTCTCCTCTCGCAGTTGGGAAACTTCGCTCAGGAACGAGATTCCCTCCAGCGCGTCGAGGAGGAAGCGACGCAGACCTGCCATGCCGGCGTCAAGGTCACCCGGTGGGGCACAAGAGGAGAAGGGGGAACCAGTTTGGGAAAGGGAAAGCTGCGGGGAGCACGCCGTCGGGTCGTTGTCGCTAGGCTTAACACCCTGCTGATTTAACTCACACAAATTCCATCAAAAGGAGCGCGATCCCGACTACAAAAGATCCAGTTCGTCGTCTGGCCAGGTCACACATTTCGCATGCACACGTTTTTCACACTTTTCACAGCGAAATAACTGCTGTTTTCCGAAAAAAAGGGCACGAGCAGAGCAAGCATGCGCCCTTACTGGGCACAATAATAATAATAATAATAATAATAATAATAATAATAATAATAATAATAATAATAATAATAATAATAATAATAATAATAATAATAATAATAATATTTATTGCACAAGGGAATACAGAGTACAAGGAACGGGTCTGTCAAAGCCACCAGTGGCCTGAGGGACTTAGCCCGGCAACATCAGCGAACGAGCGTACATTATTTACCTTATCGACATATAACAAGATAATGCAGGAAGACTAACATAGGAAGCTTAACACGAACAAGGAGCAAATCATGGAGCAAGAATCAACAATCGACACCAAGAGGATAAAAAGTACATATTTTAGCAATGATGAACAGTCTATATTACAAATGCTAAAGCAACCGTGTTACAATGAACAAATCATGTTTTTCAGTGCCTTTTTTAATGTTATGGAGAAAGCCTCATTCGGCAAATCGTTCAGAATTTTTGGCACGTAAACGCAACGTCTAGCTTCACCACATCTCGTTGAGGAATGCGGAACTACAAAGCGAACACTACTACGAAGGCTTCGGGGTGCTGTGTAACATACTTTAACATCACTGAACCAAAAATGCCGTAGCACCACAGTTTGCACAAACCGAGTCCAGAAGCATGGCATGCCAAGCGCTGAGAAGGTGTTAGGATTTGTGATTGACGGAGTGTTGTAGGCTATGTTTTTTGTATATTTTTTAACAAAGAATCAACACGGTTTTGCCATCGGGTGGGGCAAAACGCAAAAACGGTAATCCCATATTGAAGAGTGCTGTAGACCAAGGCATGCGCAATATTTTTTTTTTTTTTACTTGAAACGGGACGATATATTTAATGTGAAAGAAAAACCACACAGCGCTTCTAAGCTTATCGCAAACATGTGATAGTTGACTATGCCACGCCATATCGCTGTCGAAGAATACACCCAGGTATTTTACCGAGTTCACGTAGTTGACTGGCACGCATCGACAGGGATGACAGTTGTGACTGTGCAGGAAAATTGGTGCGTCTATTACAGTTAGTTTTAAAGGAGACCTGAAGCAAACGAGTTGGGTTTTTGAGGCGTTAACCTTTAAACAGTTATCAGTGAACCAAGTCATTGTCTTGTCCACATTATTCTGAAGATTCGAGATAGCCATGTCGTATGAAAAATCTTTTGAGAGCAACGCAGTGTCGTCAGCGTATTGACATACCAAACATTTTGAAACAACCTGACATAAATCATTGATGAATACACTGAAAAGTAAAGGTGTGAATAGAACCTTGAGGAACTCCGACCTTAAGTGGAAGCTTACGACTTGCTTTTATCATTTCGTCTGCGACAACTACTTGCGACCGTTCTGCGAGATAGTTTTTGAGGACATCGTAAAATGGACCCCTAAAGCCGCTGGAATATAGTTTTTGTAATAGAATCCCGTGATGAACTGTATCGAAAGCTTTAGATATGTCCAAAAATAAAGCAACGCTAAACAAATTTTGATCGAAAGCCGAAAACAGTTCATCAGAAAATTACTCTAGAAGGGCTATCGTACCACGATCGGTAACAAAACCAAACTGTCGAGTCGACGAAATGGAAAGTTTTTCAACGAAAGATGACATGGATTTCAAGATCAATTTTTCAATGATGTGAGAAAGTATAGGCAGTATAGAAATAGGTCGATAGATTTTCATGTCATCCCTTTGCCCTCCTTTAAAAAGCGGTTTAACAATTGCGGTCTCAAGCTCTTGCGGGATAAGCGCGGTGTCAAGAAAATTGTTTAACATGAAGAGCAGAATATTGGATAAGGCTGTAAAGTTCCTTTGTAGCAGATTCGCTGATAAACCGTCGATACCAGGAGGCTTATTGCGCTTAAAGCTGAAAATTATTTCATAGAGTTCACTTTCTGAAATTCTAGGTAGAAATGCGGAAGCTGAAAGAGATTCCTTAAGCGTGTATTGGATGGCCTGACATGAAGACGCGTTCTCGGAAGCCAGTGCGGACAAATGGTTGAATTTATCTGCGACCTCGACCGATTTGCCTGGAAAGAAAGAAATTGGGCTGATTTTTGCGGCGTTCTTGCCACGAAGGTAATTTACCGGTGACCCTGTTTTTCTGGCATTTCTTGATGACTGTGAAATTTTTCGAAAAAGTACTGGCGCTTCGTGTGTCTTATCAAAGCGACTACCCTATTTCTTGCGGCTTTGATCTCGAAACGTAGGTTTTTATTTTTTGGGGCATGTTAACACCGTTTCCAAAGCATGTCTCTGTAAGAAATGGCACGCATTATGTCCGCGGTCAACCAATTATAATACTTTCTACTTTTCTTTATTAGGACGTGCTTAGAAAGATTTTGGAACTTTCTTATTTGGTCGCAGAAGATACTATACACCTACTCTGGTGAATTAGAATAAGTTATAGCCATCCAATTAAACCTGTTAATAAGGTTATCTAGGACCCTCTGGTCCGTTATAGTGATGTAAATTAAGTTATTGGGTGTAGTAGTTCGACGAACAGTTGGCATTAGAGAAGATGGAGACGAACGACAAGCGACGAGATAGTCATCCGCAAAACGTTGCAAAATAACACAAGGAACAAGGGAGTAGTAAGGAGCGCGTGAAGCGATATGGCCTAGATAAGACGTTGTTACATGGTCATCAACTACTTCTTCCCGCGTAGGAACGGTTATTGTACTAGCAATACCGCACGAGGACAAGAGGGAGAAGTAATCGGATACAGAGCCTACTGTGGGGCACAAGGTATTTATATTTATGTCCCCCACTAAACATAATTCTTCCACTGAATTCCACGAGTTTAATGTTTCTTCGAGTTCCAGCAGAAAACGGGTAACACTGTTGCAAGGTGGCCGATATAGAGCTAGCAACCTTATACATCGAGTACTGCAAGATATCATCAGCGCTAAGCATTCCGCATGAACGAAGTTCACGTCAATGGGTGCAACATCAAACGTATCTCTAGCAAATATAGCGATCCCGCCCCCTCGTCGGTGAGGCCGCGTCACAAAATGGCATTGATAGCCCGGCACTGAAAACGTATGCAGGCAAGCATCCGAAACATTGATTTCTGTCAGGACGAACAGGTCAACAAATCCAATTGCCGACGTGGCAACTAACCTAAATTCTTCCCAGTATTTTAGAAGGATTCTGATACTGGTGTTTGCGACGGTAAGTTCATTCTCTGAGCTGTGACCAAATGTGTCCTTAAATGACTTAAAGTTTGGGATCTGGCGGCAGGTGTTGGCCATAGTAGTTACATAATTTGATCCAAGTCTGCCGGTCTGGTTATTCGGAGAAGGGAAGAATTTTCAGTCTTTTTCACGTAGATCTTGCCACGTTTAACCCAAACAAACTTGTACTCATTCTATATTGCCCTGGTACTTGCACGCCAAAATAAATCCCGGTTCAGTCTTGTGAAGTTGTAGTTGAAAAATATCGTTTGGCGCTTTCCCGGTTCGCAAAGACTTTGTAGTTTCCTACGGGCTTCAAACAACTTTGCTCTGGAACCAATGGAAGTGAAGCGCACTAGAATCCTAGAAATAGCGTCACGTCTGCCCGGTAGCCGGTGGATTGTTTCAACTTCCGACAGGGAAAAATTTCGGACTCCTAGCTTTCCGGCGATGTGACCTAGATGTAGATGTAGAGCCTTGGAGTTACTGGCACATACCCACTCTGGGGGATTGGCCAAGAGCCGGGTAGTTTGAAATAACAATCAGAAGGGAGATGTATAAAACAAAACAAACATAAATGTGGGAATGTATACGCATCTGAGAATGAATAATTAGAATATATCAAAATGACTTGAATAGAATAAGGAGTAAATGATGAATTAAAAAAAAGAAGTAGATAGCAAGTCATCAAATTTGTAAAAATATTTCGGTACCCTAAGCCGTGATTCTGTCATCTAAATCTTTCTGACCCTGTAATGTAATTCTGGATGGCATCTACAACCTTCCCGTCGCTGTGCCCAAGGGTAGAGGCCCCCAATGATAGTAAATTTTGAACATTTAATTCTAATCTAAGAAGGCGGAACGGTGTTTCTAAGGTTCTTTTTCGCAATTCAGAATATCTTTGACAGGCAATGAGAAAGTGATCTAATGTTTCATGTTGTCCACAATAGGGACAGTTAGGTGAGGGAACCAGACCAGCTCTGTGTAGGTAAAAATTTAAAAATGGAATTCTGCAGCGTAGTCTAGTGATTGCGACTTCAAGTGATCGCGTTTGACAGAGTTTGCTATTCCAATAATGCGACAAGTGCTGAAAATCTGACGAGTTTGTTAAAGAAGGGGCGTGAAATTCACGCAGCATCATTTTTCTCCGAAATCTAGCCCCTATGATGAAAGCTGAAATCGGTAGGATATGAATTACCGGGCCATTCAGGGACGCTTTCGCCAACGAATCTGCCATTTCGTTTAGAAATAGGCCCTTATGCCCTGGTACCCACACCAATCTAATCAAAGCTATAAGTGAGGGGGCACTAACGATTTGAAAGCTCGCAAAACTGGGGAATTATCGGACGCTGTGAGGGAGGAGCACAGATATAAAGAATCCGTCACGATTACTGTGAAACATGTTGATGTATTGAGTTTACGGAGGGCTAGAACGACAGCTAAAAATTCCGCTAGAAAGATCGCTACGAAGTCTGGGAGGCGAAGAGAGAACGACCAATCAAGAATAGGAGAAAATATTCCAATTCCACACTTTTCTTCATTTTGAGAAGCATCAGTGGCAATAACTGTCTCGATCGGAACGTGCAAAAAGTAATCATTTAATATTGAGCTTAGCATGCGGTAAGATAATGCCTTTGCATTTTTAGGGAAAATATCATCATACTGAATTTTAATGCAATTGGTGTTGTAAACAACAGGACTCACCTCACGAATTTGTATGTTTATTTGATCTAGGAGAGTTTGAATAAAAATAATTTGTGGTGTGTGGAATCGCGGCCAGTACAATCCGAAAAACAAGTCCGGCTGGGAGATGAAAACTGTTTGTGAACGCCTTATAGGGGATTCATATAGTCTTAAATATGACTGCACAGCTAATAATCGAAACCTCGTAACAAGAGATGGCATCCTAGCTTCCAGATGCAAAACTTCATTTGCAAAAAATTTAGGTAGCCCTAAACATTGTCGCAAGGCCTGCCTCTCCAGAAGAACAAAGGGGCGAAGTTTATATGCAGGAGCTCCAGAGTACAGTAAGCATCCAAATTCCAATACCGGTCGAACATACATGCGGTATATTGTTAAAAGCGTTGCTCTTCGCATTCCTGATCGACTATTGCTCAGCCTACGCAGCAAGCCAACCGCACGAATACCTTTTGTTGCAATATTGTCAATGTATGCCTTCCATGACAGTGAACCGTCATATATCACCCCAAGATACTTGACTGTCCCTACTTGTGGGATAATATTTAGATAAGAGAGTGAAATATATATGGGGTCCGTTAATGGAAACGTTAGCACTGAGCATTTGTTAACGTTGAGACAGAGATGCATCGCATCAAGCCATCTTTCTATAGCAGACAAGTATGTCTGTAATACTTGATAAAGTTTTTGGATGTCATTTGCCGATGAAAAAAACGCTATGTCATCAGCGTACCGATGTGACCTAAGACTTCCTTGAGGTTTTCGTCCGCTTCTTCTTTGAGCCCATGGATTTCCATGTTCATGTTGCGACTGGGTTGTTCACTGTCATTTAGTTCGGTTTGTATCCGTTCTATAGCTGTTCGGCTTGCATCTGGACAGCTGTTCTTAGGGGGGATACTTCTGCATCTCGAGAAACCGCTTGTTCCTTGACTGATTTTATTTCCTCGAGAACAGAATCGTACTGTTGTGACATATAATTCACCGAGCTCTCCAATTCTTGGACTGTTTTGGTTAATGTGGTCACTTCTGTTCTCAAAAGGAGCAGCGAATTAACCTTGGTATGAAGCTGCGGTAAGCATTCTAGGCTCTTTTTGATATGTTGTATAGTTCCGAAAGCAATGCCGATTCTACGCCCGTACTTTTGTCGACCTTGGCTGCTTAATAATAATAATAATCAATCAATCAATCAATCAATCAATCAATCATGTTTATTTAACGTGCCCAGGAACAACCCTAAGGTCTGAGTGCTGGCGCACGCATACATTACAAACCAAAAACAACACTCAGGGAAAAATCATTAAAAAATAAACGAATAAAAATAAAAATTGTGAAAAGAAGAGAGTACGGACAACAAAGCGCAAAGTAAATACAAAAGAAAAATGAGGAGAAGGACACTTGAACAATACATGATATTATAATACAAGGCAAAGCTCGGACAAGAACGATGACAAGGAGTTATGAAAGATATCAAGTTCACGAAAGTAAGCGTTATAAAGATTCTGTATTCTGTGGACAGTTGAGTGTTCGTGATGACAGGCAGGCACATGGAAAGGTCTATGTTCTCTGGTGATCTTGCGTGGGATGCGGAACATGACACAGCTGAGAAGTTCGGGACACGTGAGGTTACCGTGAAGGAGTTTAAAGAGAAACAGAAGGTCAGCGCGATTACGTCGGTCGCGAAGCGAAGGCAATGACAATCCAACAGTGCTAGTACAGGGTGCAATGCCCAAGTTTGCAAAGCGGTGATTATATATGCTTAGAAACTTTTTCTGGACACGATCTATAATGTCACTGTTGGATCTAGAAGAGCCATTCCAGACGACCGACGCATATTCGAGTTGAGGAAGGCAGATGGTTGTGTATAATTTGCGGAACGGTGTAGGAGACTTGAATTCCCTCGATAGTCTGCATACAGAACCAAGAGAGCGCATACCCCGCATTGCAACACGTTTAGTGTGAGCCGAAAAGTGTAAGGTTGCATCAAAAAGTACACCAAGATCATTGATCTCGCACACCTTACACAACGGCACAGAATCTATAGAATAAGAAAAAGAAATACTTGCTGTTTTGCGTGTGAAAGTCATGACTTTGGTCTTAGCAGCATTCAAGGTAAGGTTATTATCCTTGCACCATTTAGAAAAGGAAAACAGGTCAGACTGCAGGGCGTGACAGTCATCAACAGTGTGAATTTTCTTAAAAATCTTGATGTCATCGGCATATAGAAGGAAAGAAGAGTTCCGAATAACAGAAAGAACGTCATTAATAAAAATTAAAAAAAGGAGTGGTCCTAATACTGACCCTTGAGGGACGCCGCTAGTTGCCAAGTAAGAAGAAGATGTTTGGCCATTGACGTTAATATAACACGATCTATCAAGAAGATAACTGCGCAAGAGATTCACAACTGACGAGTTAACATCAAGGTGCGTAAGCTTGATCAGAAGCAGCGAGTGGCTGACTACATCAAAAGCCTTGCTGAGATCACAGTAAATGGTGTCAACTTGCCCCCTTTGAAGTACCGGCGTGGAGATCTGTGTCAAGAAACTTGCGAGATTTGTGATAGTGGAGCGGCCGGTGAGAAATCAATGCTGATTCGGAATGAGCGATTTCTTCACAGTAAAAGACAATATGTTGTGAAGAGCAAGCTCAAAAATCTTGGACGTAGCACAGAGAAGAGAAATTGGGCGATAATTCGACACATCTGATTTACATCCAGACTTAAATAATAATAATAATAATAATAATAATAATAATAATAATAATAATAATAATAATAATAATAATAATAATAATAATAATAATAATAATAATATAGTTATTGTTATTATTATTATTGTTGTTATTGTTATTGTTATTGTTATTATTATTATTATTATTATTATTATTATTATTATTATTATTATTATTATTATTATTATTATTGTTATTATAAACGAACAGACTTTACAACTTGAATGCGCCACAAACAGTGACAGACAAGTGAACGACGAAAATGACGTTCACTAACGAGGCAGAAATAAAAGAAGTATGCCTATATTATAATTTCTCTAGATTCCTAATTCTCTAGATTCTAGAGGCAAGGGTGCGCCACATTGAGCGCAAATACCATGACGTAGAGGGCGTGGCCTACGTAGACGTCGCGGAATACAGAGAACGCAAAGGGATGTCTGTAGTAGCGGTAAACGCGGACGGAGAACCCTTCGCCAGCGGCACCGTGAGAACGGACAACGCCGAAGTTGCGGAGGAAGCCGCCATAGCATTAGCGGTGGCCACCACGAAAGCGAGAGTTATCATAAGCGACTCAAAAATTGCAGTCCATAATTTCTCGAAAGGACGCATCTCGCCAGAGGCACTCAAAATTCTAAAAAATAACAGCGACCGTCATCGCGGGACGATCCAAATTATTTGGGCACCCGCGCACTCCTCTCTCCCCGGCAACGAGGCGGCTCACAACGTAGCTCGAGGACTTACTCGCCGAGCAAGTGAGCCCGCCCAGCCGGGAACGAGAGGATACCGCATGGTCAGCTACAAAGAAATAACCGATTACTATCGGCTGGGAAGGGCCCGGTACCCACCAGCTCATCCCGCGCTAACCAGGAAACAGGCGGTGGCCTGGCGCCTCCTGCAAACAAACATGTATCCAAACCCGGTGGCGTGCAGCAGATTCTATCCAGGGCAATGCAACGATCAATGCAAATTATGTAAAGGTAGGGCGGATCTGCCACATTGTCTTTGGGCATGCTCGAAGGCGGCTCCTTTCGAGGGCCGCAAAATTCAAAACCGGCAGCAGTGGGAGACCCTGCTGCTGAGCTCAGACCCGCCAGACCAGGTCTGGACCGTCCAGCTAGCCGAAGCAGCCGCTGAGACCCAGGGGATCTCGGCCGTCTTCTAGTCGGAGGAAGGCTGCGTCCGCCCTCGTGAGTTGCTGGCACCAATAAAAGTTGAATCTCTCTCCCTCTCTCTAGATTCCTTTCATTCTAAATTATTGAATGAATCCTCTTTTGATTTTTTAAGCATAAAAGCTCATTAATCTGGTGTCATTCCCGAATTCCACACTGCTCTTTTATTCGCAGTTTCACATTTTCAACTTCATTTTTCTGAATTCACTAGCTGTGCGCACAACCACCCGAGTCTTGGCCCATCCCCCACAGTGAGTACTAGCCTCGTTGTAAAGGCACATCATCATTATCCTCAACTTCATTATCATCATCAACACTGCCGCGTTCCATTCGTTTCTGCACGATACATCACGCAACGTGTTCCGCCTCTGGAGAGGACAATGACGACTTGCGTGTCCTTCCTCGTCGGGTTTGGCACAAGGTCCATCATCGCCACTACTCGAGCTGCCTTAGACCCTGCCGTAGCTGCTGGCGCCTATGCAGCTGCAGGCTGCAGCTGAACGCTGCTTCTTCCAGCTACTGCCGGCCTCCTTATGCTGCCCTGGTTCCACCCCAGCTGTGAAGCCGACTCCACCGATGCCCTCTCTCAAGTCTTCGTCCTCCCAACCAGAATGCATGGCATGGTTGGCCCTTCTCCAGCCCGAGTTTGTTGCCGCAAAGTCCAAGCAGACACGCGTACCTCAACCAAAGACATCGGTAAGCGCTGGGCTGGAGCTCCCCACACCTTCACTACGGCGCGGCGTACCAGGCCCCCATGGGTTAGGAGGTTGCCGACACCGCCACCTTTGCACCACGGCCACGGTCCAACCTAAAGTCGCAAATGCCGTTAAAGCTTCAGCCATCAAGCCCACCGGGAGTCTGACGCCATAACTTCGGGTGCCTAGATGAAGTCCCTCACCACGAGTTAGTGCTGAAACCTTGGTGCGTCGTGTTTGTTGATGGGCGACTTGCACCGGTTGCCGTGGTGTTCTCGGTGAGATAGCGTCAATGCGCCCTTGTGACTACCGCCTGGGATCTGCGATCGCCGTGTGTTCTGACCGACGATGACTGGATCTCTACCGCTGCAGCTTGATATTTGTGTTTTAGTTGACCTTTTAACTTTATAGTTTAAGTGTAAGGGCATTAATTTGTACGAATAAATGTTAATTAACGAATTTTTGTTGATCTTGTGTTCGAAAGTACAGAAGCTGCAAATTTTGTTCCTTGGGTCCTCTGTAATCCCCAGGATTTACAATCTTATTCGCCGTTCGCCTGAATGTTTAGATGGTTCAGCTGTTTCAAACCGAACCAGCGCTGTTTTAAAATGAACGATCCTTTTCCGAGTGATTCGAATTTGACAAGGGACATTGACCTCTGTGTTCCTGCTTGTCTTTGTGGCGGCTTCAGGGTAGGTGAGGCTGTTTCCAGTTACCCCTACCCCACGTTGCAAGCATTCCACGTGCTTTGTTGACACTCCCTGTCCTGTCACGTCGGGAGATGGTGTTTCATCGTCACGACCATTGCCGTTTATGATGGCGGCCCTGTTCAGCTGTTCCTGGGCTGCTTGAAGTTTTTTTTTTTTTTCCCCCACCGCCTTCCGGTGCATCACGCTCCATACTCAGCTCATTTTTGAGCTCGTCGACCTGTTTCACAAGCTCATCCTGGAAATTCTCCTTTTTCAGTAGTCTCGCATCGACATCACAGGGTCTGCCGATCGACTCGATTTCCTCTCCATTCTCATCCTTCCCCTCGTCTACCTTGAGGGAACCCCTACACGCGGCGTGCTTTATCGTCTTTCTTGCCGTGTGTTGCAATTAGCTTTATCTAACGCCTTGTATTTGCAAGGCGTTAGTTTCGTGACCAGAAGTAAAACACAGTGTTATTTTTCCTAATTATAGATGTGTTAGCTTAAAGAACATAGTATAATTACAAAATTATTCACAAATATTTCAGCAAGAACAAGTTTTCCCGTATCAGTTATTAGATATGTAGACGATACATAAACACTACCTTGAGCAAGAGTGGCGGCTTTTCAATGCAGCTTAGCGCAACGGATCGGCTTTACAATTGGCTCCATAGGCACTTATGTTACAATATAATTACTAGTTTCGGGCGCACCCGCCGATTGCGGTGCATTATAGAGATCAGATCGCCGATAATTTCATGTTTACAGGGAAGAAATATAATGGCCCTTTCAATGCGTAAGCATTCTACGGCTACTTACCTCGCAAATATGTGGCTGTAACGCGTGACACGATACGCATCCTTAGTGTACATGGGATACTATGGGGGTATAATATGAGACTGCCCTATCACTACTTAGATTTATCGCTACTTATCGTAGTAATGAAGGGGGTATTAGGAGTAATTAAACTGACTAAATAATAAGATAATTTCATCGCAATAATAATTGCGATGAAATTAATGAAGCCTAAATAAGACTCCTTAAGACTAATGAAGGGCAAGGAAGCCTAACGCATACAATCGAATAAATTTTATTTAAGTAATTATTTAGCAAAATAAAGAATATTTGTTGTTCAATATTAAGCCTAATCAAAGTTAATTAAGGGTACTTACAATTAATAAATCATAATTTCGATTGAATAACATTAAATTGATTAAGGCTAATCAGGGTAAATAATGGTAACTAAGATGATTTAAGCCTAAATTCAATTAATTATCTCTAAATTGATTACGGATAATCGGGTATATTTAAGAGTAATTAGGATGACTTAATTTTAATTACGAGTAATTATGATTACAATACATAAGCATATTCAAAAAATTACGAGGGCAATGCAAATTAATAATACATATATTCCTAATGAGAATTCAGATTCTTTACGATTATATTATTTTTCTCCAAAAAAGAATATTTCGGAACAATTAGGTTTGCCAGTTAGGTAATTGCAACAGGTCATTGCACTATTTTCACCACATTGCGTCATCCTTGACACAGTGAGCCGCGGTGCGCTGTAACTCGGCCGCTCAGTCAATGAATGAGTGCAAGATGAGCGACTGGAAATAATGCTTGCGCGTTATCTGACAAGTCCTACTAGGGAGTTTCTGCACTAATGTTTTTGAACTAGTGATTCGCCGACTGCTTGGTCCTTCGTGTGGTCAAGTTTCTTGGATTAATCGCTGAAACTTTCGGACGTGGCTTACTTGAAGTGGGAGTCTTGAAGTGCCGCTGTCGAAGCGACCCACTCCTTCCAACATCGGGACCTTTAAAATTGAAGAATGTTTGGTAGTTTTTTTGGGTAGAGTTCGCTAAATGTGCTAACAGGGCCATAGAACATGCTTGTTGTCGGAATAGATTTCGCCATACTCGCACTCCGCATTTACCTGGTGACCTCTATAAGGGGTGTGTAACACGAGCGGTCTAATTGCATTTGTATATGCGTAGTATGACTGCGAAAGGTCGGCTTAGGCATCTCGGAGAAGAGGGAGAGATTCTTTCTCACAGCGATTTTAGTAAAACTTAGTGCTCGTCGCGTGTTTTTCTTGGTCGTGTGTCCTTGGGTTGTAGTGACTTGGCCAGGATACACAGAAGCACGATTCTTCCTTTTTAGCGTGGGCCAATAAACTGTCGTGAAACGCCCTCTATATTATGGTCATGTGTGCGCCTGCGACATTGTTGAGAATCCGGCGCATTTTGTTTGTTGGGAGCTTTTGTGGGTATGGCCCCATGGCTGTTGGCATCGGCTGGAATGCAATATTTTCTCAAAGAACCTGCGAAGTACTTTAACTATATTGGCGGCATATTAATTTTCGCAAACAGTGTGTGCAAGCACAGTTTGTACTTGTATTACAATACCAATAAACTTAGACGTGTCTTTATGGTGAAGCTGTGTGCAAGAGGCACGCGTAGTCACGTGCAGCTAACACTTCTTCATTTGAACCAGCACCTCTATTTTTTCAATGCCAGCCAGATGCGGCCGATCAGCACGGTTCACCACCCTCTTCGATCGCCCTGTCCTACTCTCCCCCGTCGGCTAGCGTTCGCGCCTGCTTTACGGTGGTGGGGGAGAGTACCTAGTACCCTCTGAGTGGCGCCTCACGACGGAAGTCGGAGGAACTAATCCTGACAGACGCGTGGAGCGCCTACCGCATCCCCTCCGGAACGGCAGCGGCGCGCGCTCAGTGGCTCAGACGCACGCGTGACGCAAGCAGTCGTACCCTCTCGGTAGCGTCACATCGCGGCAACTCACTGGATTAAGGCGAACCAACGCCTCCCATTGCGGAGCACTGATAATGAAAAAATAGAGGAGGCACTGTTTGAACGATGACCGGTGCCGCCACAAGATGGGCAAATGTGCAGTGCAGTGAAGAGCACTTGTGGGTCTTACAGTGTCTATGCATAAATGGGTCTTACTGATGTCTAGGTTAGGTTTCGGTTAGGTTTATATATAACCTAAAAAAACATAATGACGAAAATAAGGAATATGCTATTTACATGCATACTTCATTCAGAGTAAAAATACATGGACAGCCAGCTAGAGGTACGAATGGCAGTATCGCAGTAGCAGTGCTTCGTTTAAGGGCCTGGAGCACATCACACTCCGTCGTTTACTGGGCGAGATGCGTTCACTGCGCAGGCTCTATCCTGCGCAGTGAAAGCATCTGCGCAGAGTATATAGCCTCTCATCTGCCTCTCACCCTGCCGACCAGACGCAATATAGTCGACGTAGAAGTTGATGGTGTATCTGTCCCAGCGCTTGTTGATACTGGAGCCCATATCTCGGTAATGAGCAACAACCTTCGTTGCCGACTGAAGAAAGTCCTCACACCTGCCGCATCTCGTGTTATCCGGGTCGCCGATGGAGCAACGCCCATTATCCTTGGCATGTGCACTGCCTGAATAACTGTTAGTGGTTTCAACACTTCCGTTTTATTTGCTGTTCTTGAACGGTGTTCCCATGACTTGAACTTCGGCCTCGATTTTTACAGCGAAGCTGCATATGGCTAGGTTCTGACCATAAGTGTGTGGGACGACAGGGCGCGTAGAAAAAAAGTCGCGTCGACAAAATTGAATTCACAGTAGCCTATGTATGTAGGTTCCTTAACGTAAATGTCAAAACCAGTGATGGATGACCATTTCGTCATAGTCTAACCACCAATCCACGAATTAAGGAGGATGAAGGAGGATTAAAGTGGATTAGGGGGGATTAAGTCTGATTAAGGTCGATTAAGGTGAATTAAGGTCTATACATCAATGGTGCCATACATTCTCCAACATATGCGAGCACTAGCAATAAGGCCGTAATGTTACGGTGAGTAATGTATAAATAGCCGGCGCACTCTGAGATTTCGACGACCGACGAATGGGCTCGCCGCTATCGTTGTGCCTAAAGTATTGTTTTTATGGACCCAAGTTCGCATAACAAAGAGCAGATTTGTCATTCGCAGTTTTGGCACTGTCTGATTCTTCACCGTCACTAAAACGTGATAATATTCTAATGAATTCCCTTCAGCCCCAAGTGGACTATAGGCAAGCACGTAGAAGCATGGCGTTCTTTGGCCAGAATTGGTCTTTGCCCCCGGGAAATCCAGTATTTATTCATTTGGGATTAAAATGCCACCACGGAACGGTTATAGTGCTAAATGTATATACAATTGGGGCGATAGACGGCTGTAGGAATGCTGGGGGAAGGTAATGAATATATATATATATATATATATATATATATATATATATAGTGAGCATTATTCATACGTTTCATATTCTCATCTGTACATACTCATCATCACCGTTTTGGGGCCTGGTAGTGGGGCTCTCGCTCGAGAGAATAAAGGAGAGTCTGACTGCCTAAACCTTGTCTCGCAAGTGGTGGAGTGTGCTGTCCGGTTCCTTCGTCCCCTCGCTGCCGGTCTCTCTCCAGCTTCACTTACGCTACATCCCTGGAGCTCCGCTCGGGTCGCCGCCTCTACCAACTGCACTCGACCATGTCTCAAGACCAGCAGGCCACTACCGTGACATCCACCTTGCCTGCTCCGGCGGGAACCCCTGCTTGGACGGTCACCACCCCTCAGAAGGATCCACCGGTGTTTGCTGGACTTCCCGGTGAAGATGTTGAAGACTGGTTGGAGCTATTCGAGCGCGTGAGTGACTTTAACCACTGGAACGAATCTGAAAAACTTAGGCACGTCGCCTTCTACCTCACCGGCGTCGCAAGAACTTGGTTTTAAAACCATGAGCTCGATTTCGTCAACTGGACCACGTTTAAACACTACCTACGCCAGATTTTCGCGAACTCTTCTGTCCGCTCCGATATTGCCAAGAAGAAGCTTGCTGAGCGTGTCCAGCGCTCGGGCGAGTCGTACACTTCGTACATAGAGGACGTGCTCACCCTCTGCCGCCACGTGAACACCTCGATGCCAGAGAGTGACCGTGTACGCCACCTGCTCAAGGGTATTGGGACGCTGGCATTCAATGCTCTTGTAGTGCTGAACCCCACTACCATCGCTGACATTATCAGTACGTGTCAGCGCCTCGATGAGCTTAATATGCTTCGCTTACACCCTGACACTTCTGATTTCAAGGCGTCCAACGACAGTGAACTACGTGCCCTAATTCGCTTCATCATCCGTGAGGAACTGCACGTCCACGCATCGTCTACCCCTCCTGAGGTCCATATGACCCCTCCTGGTGGCGGCCTCCGCCATATCGTGAGGGAAGAGATAGCTGCTGTGACTTGTCCACAAGTCCCGAGCCCACAGCCCATCCCTACGCCAACTTATGCTCAGGTTGCCTCCCTGGTGCCACCCTTGCAGCAGCCATCACAGCAGGCGCCTGCAATGCGCGGGTCCCTGAATCCCATCACTGCGCGACCACCACCTCTTGAATCTTACAATACGTGGAGCCCACCTCGACCTGTTTGCTACTACTGCGGCATCCGTGGCCACATTTCAAGGTTTTGCCGACGCCGTCAGCAAGATGAAAGGCGCGGCTATGACGGTTTTGAAAGGGATGAGTTTTCTGAGCTTGTACCAGAACGTCGGCGTTCGTACTACAATTATTATCCTCGACGTTCCCCATCTCCACAGGAATTCAACGCTGCCGGTTCATTGCGCTTCCCGCGTCGTCGCTCTCCATCACCAATGCGGCGCTCCTCTTCCCCTCTTCGACCGGCTACTTCGTCCTCCGATCACCGCCCGGAAAACTAAATAGTGCAGCTTCAGGAGGGAAAGCTGCATCCTTTGGACAACTTGAAACGCCTCCGGAGCGCCCGTCAAATGTACTTGTGGTGTTTGTTGAAGGTGTACGGACTGAAGCCTTGGTTGACACGGGTGCATCGCTTTCGGTTATTAGTACTGACTTGTGCTCTCGATTGCGAAAAGTGAAGACACCATATAATGGCCCTCCCCTTCGTTGTGCTAATGCAGTTCTTGTTCAGCCCTCCGGTGTTTGCACTGCACGTGTTTTTACTGATGGCATCCTTCACCACATTCAGTTTGTGGTGCTATCTTCGTGTACCTACGCGATGATCTTGGGATGGGACTTCCTGTCCTCCGCTTCCGCTTTCTTTCTTCTCTTGTTGTCAGCGCACTATACATATGACGGACACTGAACCTTCGTCCTCTGTCGATGCTCACACATATACGTTTCGTCACGTCTACCGACTGTTTAATTCCCGCGGGCAATGAGCATATCTTAACGCTGACTTCCGACACTATATTGTTAATGGTGATGTGTTCCTTGCACCCAGCAGTCACTGCATCTCTGGTGGGCTTAGCATTACTCCTAGCCTGGTGCGTTTTCAAGATGGTAGAACGTTCGTCGCTGTTCATAACCCTACTTCTTCGCCAGTTGTGCTCTCCCAGGGCACCACTGTGACTTGCTTTACAGACACCGAACCTCTTTCGCTAGTACCTCTTCACACCGAATCACCACCTTTTTCTACCACAACTGATGATCATGCTGCAGCCGCTGCTCTAAAGGACGCGATAAATCCCGATTTGACTGCTGCCCAGAAAGAAGACCTTTTGGCCCTACTGCAAAAACACAGCGCCTTATTTGACATTAAGTCCAAACTTCTGGGGCGCACTTCTGTCGCAGTGCATCGCATTGAAACTGAAGGCAGTTCTATTGTACGCCGCCGCCCGTATCGAGTGTCTTCCGCAGAACGGAAAATCATTGCGGACAACGTTGACGACATGCTTGAAAGAGACATCATTCGGCCATCGTCCAGTTCTTGGTCGTCTCCTGTTGTGTTGGTCCGCAAGAAAGACGGCTCTGTACGATTTTGCGTCGACTATCGAGCACTTCATAAGATCACGCGCAAAGACGTATATCCGATGCCACGAATCGACGATGCCATTGACTCCCTCCAGGGCGCTGAATATTTCTCAAGTCTCGACCTTCGATCCGGGTACTGGCAAATACCCATGCACGAAGCGGACAAGGACAAGACAGCCTTTGCAACACCAGATGGACTTTACGAGTTCAACGTGATGCCCTTCGGTTTATGTAATGCTCCTGCAACGTTTGAACGCATGATCGACACAGTTTTACGCGGCCTTAAGTGGAAGGCCTTAAGTGGAAGGCACCTGTCTGTGCTATTTAGACGACATCGTTATTTTTTCTACAACTTTTAGTCAGCACCTTGAGCGTTTGGACGAAGTTTTCACATGCATTTCCAACGCTGGACTCCAACTCAACACAAAAAAATGCCATTTTGCCCGCAAGAACATCAAAGTGTTGGGGCACCTTATCAGTAAAGATGGCGTTCGACCAGATCCCGACAAGGTTGCTGCCGTGCTTCGCTTCCCTCGCCCCGAAAATCCAAAACAATTAAGAAGCTTCTTGGGCCTGGCATCCTACTTCCGCCGCTTCATCAGTCATTTTGCTCCAATGGCGTCGCCGCTGCACCAGTTGCTGACGTCGGGCACTGCTCTCACTTGGACAGACGACTGCGAGCTTTCTTTCCAAGCCCTCAAACAAGCCTTGACATCCGACCCCGTCCTGTGTCACTTCGATGAGAATGCACCAACTTGTTTGCACACCGACGCTAGTGGCCATGGAATCGGTGCTGTCCTTCTACGGCGTGATACCACTACACGAGAGAGAGTCGTTGCTTATGCCAGTCGCGCATTAACGGCTGACGAAAAGAACTACTCGATAACAGAGCAGGAATGCATCGCAGTAGTTTGGGCCATACAGAAGTTTCGACCATATCTTTATGGACGCCACTTCAGAGTCATAACCGACCACCATGCCTTATGCTGGTTGTCGTCAATGAAAAATTTGTCTGGACGCCTTGGTCGCTGGGTGGTCCGATTACAAGAGTACAATTTTGACGTTGTCTACAAGTCTGGGAAAAAGCATCAAGATGCCGACGCTTTGTCTCGCTGCCCCCTGCCACTATTATCTTCGAGCACGTCTCTCCATTGCTCGCCACTTGATAATGAGGCTAAGTCTCCACTTACGTCATTACCTCTATCGGTTACTGACACGCCATCTTCTAATCGCGGAACTCAGTTCGCCTCGTGTCAACGTTCTGGTCCCTACTGCAGCAGCATCATCCAACGCCTGTGCGGTACTATTTATGCACCAAATGCCCGATTACGTCGACAGCTGCGACTATTTAACCTCGACAACGATGTGCTGCACCGCTACATTTACACCATCGACGGCCACCACTGGGTACCTGTTGTTCCACGTTCGATGGCACACAAATCCTTGAAGCCTTTCACGACGACCCATCTGCTGGCCACTTGGGTTTCCACAAAACATACCACCGCATTAGGAGCCGTTTCTTTTGGCCGGGCATGTCTACCTTTGTGGCCAAGTACGTCGCTTCTTGCGTCCAGTGTCAACGGCGGAAACGACCGACTTCACCTCCTGCTGGCCTTTTACAGCCCATCCCATGTACCGAGACACATTTTGCCATCGTTGGAATTGACCTGGTTGGACCTCTGCCCATAACGCCAGCAGGTCATCGATGGATCGTGACAGCTGTCGACCACCTCACACGGTACGCAGAGACCGCACCTCTACGCTCTAGTTCGGCCTCAGACGTTGCCGGCTTCTTTCTGGATGTCATTGTGCTGCGTCATGGTGCACCTCGTGTACTGTTGAGTGATCGCGGCAAGACTTTCATGTCACAAATGATCGAAGAAGTACTCAGAGCTTGTGGCACAATTCATAAGACGACATCTGCATACCACCCTCAAACAAATGGCTTAACAGAGCGATTTCATCGCACGCTAACAGATATGATATCAATGTATATCGGGCCAAGCCACGACAACTGGGACAAACTTTTACCGTTTGTGACGTTTGCTCACAACACTGCTATCCAACGAACTACAGGGTACTCACCTTTCTACCTAGTGTATGGCCGTTCGCCGACATTCACTATCGACGCCGCTTTCTTAACTGCCCCAATTAACACCTCGGCCAGTATACCAGAACAGTTCCTCTCTCGACTTAACGAATGTCGTGACCGTGCTCGCTTCAACACAGAAGTTAATCAACTAGACCGCAAGAAACGTTACGACATTTCTCGTCGAGACGTCTCCTTTCGTCCTGGAGATGAATTGCTCCTTTGGACGCCCATTCGTACATCCGGCTTGTGTGAGAAGTTTGAATCGCGCTTTCTTGGCCCCTACATTATTAATGAACAAACATCCCCAGTGAACTATCGCGTTACTCCCATCGAGGTTTCTTCCGACCATCGTTATCGTGGTTCGGAGATCGTTCACGTTTCGCGTCTCAAACGATTCGTTCGGCGCCTCCCTCCTGGCTAAGTCGCGGCCTGGCTGGCCGCTTGCGCGCGCGGGGAAATTAGTGTGAGCATTATTCATACGTTTCATATTCTCATCTGTACATACTCATCATCACCGTTTTGGGGCCTGGTAGTGGGCCTCTCGCTCGAGAGAATAAAGGAGAGTCTGACTGCCTAAACCTTGTCTCGCAATATATATATATATATATATATATATATATATATATCATTAGATGAAGTAAGTTTAGATGTCATATATATTTTTTTCTTTATTGCAAGGCGGCGCTTGAAATCATCCTGATTCAAAGGGGGTGGCTTCTAAGTACACATAAATGCAATGCATCACTAATCCTTGTTCTTGCGTCGGGACAAAGGTGAGGTCGAACATTATTTGCTCGAAGGTGCAGAACTCGCTATAGAGGAAGCGAGGCTGTGTTTAAGCTCTTAAAGCATGGAGACAGACGCTCTACACGCTAGTGCAGCAGAAATTGGTTGTTTAGAAAAGCTGGTGTCTCGGTCTTCTTCTGATGTTCTTGCGTGAAAGCTGTTTAATTAGCGAGTAGCAACGCTCGGAGCAGCATCATTTGAGGTCGTTCGGCGGTACGCGTTGGTGCGCCGGCGGGGCGGCGTGCTAGTTCGTAGAGCGTCGTCTGCCAGCTTCTGTCATGTCAGGCTACGCTGTTCTGATTGCCTCGTTTGTCTGCCTCGAGTGGCGCCTGATGAATGATGATGCTCGCAAAGACTTGCTTCTTGCTCTAACCTGTACAACTGCTCAACAACCAACTCAGCCGCAATGCGGCGCCCGGGAGGAAGCAGGCGTAACTTGCACAAGGATATTATATATCCGCCTGGCAACAAACGTGTACCTCCTCCCCCTCCTTTTACACTATGAAGAATTTTACGGCCACTCGAGGGCCTTCCTGTCACTGTTTGCCCCTTCATGGCACTTTACATGCAAGAAACTTTTAAGCAATAGGATCAACGTCTATAGCGCTGAAATCTTATTCAATATGTACCTAATAACATACAAGTAACATATGCATTTAGATTCTTAGTACCTTTCGCAAACACAGTTGCACGCCTAAAAAAAAAATTACGCAAAAATTCGAAACGAATGCTTCCTTCGATTTTTGAGGTGCCATAAGCTCGCTTTCGAAAGCGCAAAATATTTTCTTTTATGATTCAGCCATTCTTAAACCAACCACAACAGTTTCCCTGCCACCCCCGCCCCCCTAAAAAATGAAAGAAGGGAAGTGGCCATACATCATCATCCTTCGCCTATATATGCCCTCTGCAAGACAAAGGCCATTCCCAGCGATCTCCAATTACCCCCCCCCCCCCCATCCCCCACGTTTTGCGTCAGCTGTGACGCCATCTTATGTCTGCAAATTGACCACCGGTTATTTGAGCTATACGCATTACAGGGCCTGCCCAACTCCATTCAATTTCACATAGAATATCGGTTATCCCCGTTTGCTCTCTGATCCAAACAGCTCTCTTCATGTCTCTTAACGTTAGGCCTAACTTTTTTCGTTCCATCGCTCTTTGTGCGGTCCTTAACTTGTTCTCGAGCTTCTTTGTTAACCTCCAAGTTTCTGCCCCATATGTTAGCAACGGTAGAATGCAATGATTGCACACTTTTCTTTTCAACGACAGTGGTAAGCTCCCAGTCAGAATTTGGCAATGCCTGCTGTATGCAATCCAACCCAATTTTATTCTTCGGTAAATTTCCTTCTCATGATCAGGGTCCCCTGTGAGTAATTGACCTAGATAAACGTATGCTTTACAGACTCTAGAGACTGACTGGTGATTCTGAATTCTTGTTCCCTCGCCAGGCTATTGAACATTATCTTTGTCTTCTGCATATTAATCTTCAACCTCACCTTTATACTTTCTCGGTTAACGTCCTCAATCATTTGTTGTAATTGGTCCCCATTGTTGCTGAACAGGACAATGTCATCTGCAAACCGAAGGTTGCCGAGATATTCGTCGTTGATCCTGATTCCTAAGCCTTCCCAGTCTAATAGCTTGAATACTTCTAAGCTTGCAGTGAATAGCATTCGAGAGATTGTGCCTCCTTGTCTGACCCCTTCTTGATAGGTAACTTTCTACTTTTCTTGTGGAGAACCAAGGTATAGATGTGAACCAAGATGTCAAGAACCAAGAACCAAGATATTATTTATCCTCCTTTAAAATTCTAGAATTATAGTAGCAGTCACCCTCGAGAGGCTTTCGAGTGCCCCATTGTAGTACGTCCTGAGAGCACAAGCGCAGTGTCTTTGGAACGCTGGAAAGGAGGTGTGCGCGAGGCAAAATTGCTGGCGAGCTCAGACAGGTCTTATTTGGATACACCTATAACTTTATAGTCGTAAATGTAAAAGGGGTAAAAGGAAACTCGGTAAATCCGGAACATTCGGAGGCAAGCGACCCGTGAGAAAGGTCCCGCCGGTCGCATGCAGCCTGCCGGCGACGTGTTTGAAATTCTTGTAAGAGTATTGATCTGACGCCGCAATCCCAGTCGCGGCGGCTGCTCGCATCGCCTGCGTTGTACCAGCATCTCAGTCGAATTCGTGCGCGGTTCCCGAGCGCGGTCCGCAATAGGTTCGTGCGCTTGAGCTCTACGCAAATATGAAGTCTAGCTGAGATAGCCTAATTCTACAATATTTAAAGACACTCGTTCACAGCGGTCTGAGGTTCGAGCTGTAGCCTGCAGGAAGGCGAGAAAAAAGAGAGCGCGAACACAACACAGAGTCGATGTCTTTGGTTCCAGGCTGTGACCCGATTCAATCCATCATTGCTAACACGTTACATGGAGCTTGGCGATCTGTTCGTGAAGTGTCAACCTGCCCCGTGCAGGAGGTTTGATCCAGGTCGCGCCGACGCTTGCTCAGCTGCACCGCCTAGAAAATTTCAGCACTACAAGCCAACGAGACCCGCTTTTATCAGGTTCGCATAAACAACCTGTATGTCATCTTTTACCGTTACGAGAGCGCTTATTTGTACAAAATCACGACAGGTCAAGTATGGCAAAATCGGAAATTAGCAGGAAAACACGAGTGTGCTCTCTACTTCTTTGCTCTATGACTGAGTTAAGGCTCACATGTCAGGCTATTGTGTGGTCGAATTCATAGATTTTAGTTCGTTAGAAGTTGGCCGGTAGGGGTCGGTAATCATATGCCCGCTATAGAAGCTGGTGGACGTTATGCAGCATGAAATAAGGCGGACACGGCAAAAAAAATTGTTGGATTGGAAAGATGCAACCTCGTATGTGGTGGAACAAGGAAATTAAACAAGCTATAGAAGAGCGCAAAGAGGCATCTAGGGCTCATCGAGAAGCCAAAAAGTTGAGATTACAAGAAAAAGAGGTGCTGCCTTAGATGGAATACATACCGAGAAAAGAAAAGGGTTGCGAGTGAGCTCTCGCAACAGAAAATTAAATGCGCAAGTGAATGTTCGGTGCATAACATTCACAAAAGAGACAAAGGCGCCCCAATAAGATTCTGGAACCACATGAAAACACTCGGAGCTCCAACTAAAAACTCGCAAATGGCTATAAGGGATGAAGACGGTAACAACTGCGAAGAAGACGATGCGCTGCGGTACATCACAGACGTTATGAGGGATAACTTCGGCACGAGAAGAAGCATAGTTCAGACAACAGATCCAGCAACAGCAGAGAGGCCTGAGAGATCAAAATTTAGCATAGAAAGCTTTTATTGAAAAAGGCAGCAGAAAATGTCCCTAACAACGCTACAGCAGGACCCGATGAAATCCCAATACAGCTAATCAAAAACCTCGGTCCAAAGAGCAAGGCACTTCTGACTATTGCCATATAGCAAGTGATTAGAGCAAAGAAAATTCCTGTTGGATGGCGCGAGAGCAAGATGAACCTCATCTATAAAGGCAAAAGGAAGGAGATAAGGATAAGACGAGCTCGTACAGGCCAGTTACAGTAACGTCGGTGATATATAGAATGGCAATGCAAGCCATAAAATTTGAACTGTCGAAGTGGGTGGAGAAAAGCAATCTAGTGGGGGAACTACAGAATGGGTTCAGGCCAGGCAGACGCTTAGAGGATATGTTTGTACTAACTCAGTGCATAGAGATTTCATAGAGATTTCAGTAGCTCAGAAAAAACTTTATCGATAGCATTTCAAGATATTAAAGGAGCTCATGAAAACGTAGACAGGGAATTGTTATGGGATATTCTTAAGCACGAAGGCATAGATGATGATTACGTGGAGCTTCTGAGGGAGATATATAGAGACAACCAAGTACATGTTGTATGGGAAAGTCAAAAGGTAATGAAATGGTGGGAATTCACCAAGGATTGAAGCAAGTATGTCCTCCGTTTCTATTGTTGTTCACGCTTTACATTAAGGGCATAGAAAGACTGGAAAACAGCGAATTAGGGTTTATTTATCCTACATGCATAATGGACAAATGGTGCAACAGAAGGTCCCTGGACTGATGTACGCAGACGACGTTGTGCTACTAGCGGACAATAAAAAAGATTTACAGATATACTTGCGAATATCTGTGGCAGCGCAGCGACAAATCTAGGCCTTAAGTTTAGCACAGAGGAATCGGGAATTATGATCTTTAATGAAGAGACGAGTAACTACGGGGTGTCAATTCAACAGCAAGTCATACCCATAGTCAAGCAATATAAGTACCTCGGCGTACACATAAACGAAGGAAAGAATTACTCAAGCAACCACCAAGATAATCTGAAAATAAAGGGGAAGCGGAATGCAGCAATAATAAAACACAGAGCACTGTGGGGCCACAATAAGTATGAGGTGGTGCATAGAATCTGGAAAGGAGTAATGGTGCCGGCGCTACCATTCACAAATATGTCATTCTATGCTTAAAATTGGATATCTTGTCAGGGTTGGAAGTTAACCAAAGATCAGTAGGCCGGTTGGCTTTGGGAGCCCACGGTAATACCACAAATGAGGCAGTGCAGGGTGACATGGGTTGGGCCTCTTTTGAAGTGAGGAGCACAGAGCAAAATTAGTTTTGAAGAAAGGCTCAGGAGCATGGATGAAAATAAATGGGCGGCTAAAGTGCAGAAGTATCTGTACATAAAAAACGTGGACACGGAATGGAGGAAGAGGTCAAGGAAGTTGGCAACCAAGTACAGGATAATTGAAACTGTAAATAAACAACCAGGAGTCATCAGAAAGAAAGGGAGAGAAATAGACACAGTGAATTGGATGCAAAGAATGGAAACAAAAAGGACCATGGAGATCTACAAGAATGAGAAGAAAGAAATTAGAAGGGAAAATCTGTAGGATAACACAAAGGGCAGTGCCTTGCTATTTGAGGACCGAGCCGGTTGCCTAAGGACCAAAACATACCAGAGAAAATATTCGGAACTAGATGAGGCATGTGTATGCTGCAGTAAAGATCCAGAGACCACTCGGCACATCCTAATGGAATGCGACGGGATTCACCCAGCGAGAACCATAGGTAACGTACTACTTCCAGAAGTGCTTGGGCTTAAAGTAGAAGTAAACATCAACCGATCAGCCGTAGAGATAAGCAAGAGACGATTAGAGTACTGGTGGAAAAAAAGCAGGGAGAAGATAGATACGACCTGATCTCTTAAAATCATAGGTAGCGGTACAAGGTAAATTTTTGAAAAATAAAAATAATGAGAGGTACACAAAAATGCTAGATAAAGAACATATATAGTATACCTGAATTAAATCAAGCAGGCTAGGTGGCTATTTGTCGCCGCCCCGTTTCAAAGGGGATGCCAATAAATCATCATCATCATCTATCACGATTAGCCTGCGCCTGTTTTTTACAGCTATTTTAGTGTACGAAGTGCTTTGTGAATACGAGTCCTGGGGTGTCCCGAGTTTCTCGCTCGCTTGTGTTTGCTCGACGGCATTTACTGAACAAATATAACGCGGAACGAGCCAAAGCAGCACACAATAAGTGTTTAGATGCCACGTATGTCAAAACGGAGCGCACCCTGCGTGCGCCGCTTCCTCGTTTCAAACACGTAACTGGACAATGTTGCGCGCCAGCGTCGCTTATGACCTATCTACACACTACAGCTAGCTATCTACACACTCGGCGCAGGCCGCTTGCCACGCCTTTCTGGGGCGCGTCTCCTCTTTCGGATATTATCTGGCTATTCACCGCCGAATGCGAACAACGCAGACGTGCCGCATTATCACTCCAACCCTTTCATTTGAAAGCGTTAAAATATATAAAAAATGTAACTTACTTGCACTGGTAATGCACTGGGTGGAACAATAAACAAATAAAAGAAGACACCGACGGTTTGACCACGTGCGTCGTTCTTTTTAGACCGCCCATGAGGTAACGCCTAAGTGATGACAACCCAAGAGTGAATCTAGATCAGTCAATAAATCTAGAGGCGTGCCAAAGGTTTAAATTTGTCTCGCGATACCATTAGCTCATTCATTTGAGAGCGTCGCCAGAGCTCACAGAGATCCCTAACTTTGCCAATCGGGCCTTCCTGCATAGCACCCCTGGTGCGCAATAAGTTTAAAATACCCCTGTCCTGTCTTGCTGAAAGTTTAACACTTCTTTTATGGCAACGTACTGAGTTACGACAAGCATGATGCTTTAGAATTCATGCACAGGAATGCAAGCCATGGGCCCTAAGTTGTCAGATCTACTGCTTGCATGCAGCGTTTTCGCAAGTTAACGCACACTTATCAATGGGAGAAGCCCATCATAATTCATTGCGGGAAATCGACGGATACGTTGGTACAGTTGCTATAGTCTCTTCCCGCCAATTAAAGGGATACGGACACAAAAGTTGGCGGGGGGTTTTTTGTGTCGGAACAAAAGTTGAACTGCTGAAAATGACGAATACAACAAGCTGCTTTGAAAAAAAGAACGAGAAACATCTTTTTTTTTTTTTTCGATTTTTTGTTGCACCTTGCCTCCAAGCGGCCGCCGGCAGAAGCTGAAATTTGACATCATAACACTCACCCGCGGCCAAGGTCGACCACAGCTGTCGCAGTGTTTCCAGGGGTGTCGGTCCCTTGCAGCGTTTGTTTAGCGCCTTTCGGCGATCTTCGCACGTGGTCCGTCGAAACACTATCCCCGTCGGCGCTCCACGCAGATGGCGCGTCTTACATGAGGCTTCCCGCGGTCGTCGCTCGGTATTGACGCGATCGTCGCGGCGGACGGAAATGCCCAGACATTGCTATTATAACAGCATCGTCGGTGGTGGCACGCCGTCGCACACGTTTCCCAGAGACGAGAAGGTGCGTAAACTTTGGATACCTGCCTATTATAGAGCTTTAGCTTGTCCGGTAATCGGGTAAACGCGGGCGTTGGGGCGTTCGGGCGGAACCGTAAACGTGAGCGGCCTGTATGGTGCTGCTACCTGGTGGCGCAGTGCTCAGACAGACGAAAAGAGCTAATATTGCAAAAACCAAGTGTATTCTACTTCGCTGCTGGTGTAAATCTTCGGCAGCAACACGATTACGCCACTGCCGAAAATTTACACCAGGAAAAGACCAATAATTCTTGCATAATGTCCAAACCGCATGAGAGCGATTTTGTGCGCGACGGCGACGAGCGACAGCTTCGAGCGACGAAACTGGCCGTCGCGCGAACAGATCGCTGGTTCTTGTCGCTCGATCGCTCGGTTCTGGAAATCTAGAATTCGTCGCTCGTAGCCCGGAAGTGCTATGATCGACTAGCCAATAGCGCAAAGCCAGAACAGGATGTACATCAGTCATGTACTACCGATTGTCGTACGGAACGAGCAAACGACTAAATTTTAATACGTGCAAGGATAAGAACCTAGTGCAAGACTTTTAGGAGTATTTATGCTGCTCTTTACAGTAAAACACATCAACCTAAATTTATAAAGCACGCGTCACGCCAGTTTCGGCACGTAGTTGCTGCCCTCATACCGGCACTTCCACGGCCGCCTGCTCTTCTTCGTCGCTTGACGCGGTAGGCTCGTAACCGTAAGCGGTAATATTTTTTGCCAGGTTGCAATGGTCCTCGTCTTTAGACGTGTACTCATCGCTGGTAGACGCACCAGAACTCGAATCCATGCTCGCGATGGCGGTGTCGGCGCGCTTCGAATGACCGCGGCCGGCCGGCTGGCTATCCGACGAGGGTGTCGTGACGTCACGCCTTCCAACTCCCGCGGGTCGGGCGGCGAGGCGCGCGCTCACAAAAACGCCAAAAATAAAGCCATCGGCTCAAAAATGAGCGAAGTGACTACTTCTTTTCGGTGTAATCACACGCTGAGGATTCATTTTCAGCATTTCGTAAAATTTTCAGATTTCGTGTCCGTATCCCTTTAAGAGTACTCAATCGTCAGAGCATGGTAAGCAAAACAGGGGTCCCCAAAAATTGCGAAGCCCTCCTATCTCTTAGTTCGTCACGTTACTTCTTTGTTACTGACCACCATATTAAGTGTCATATCGTTGGACACTTGCGAACTGTTGTGGCGCACGAACAGCTTTGGGAATTCGGTCCTAAGACCCCACCTCAGCCATTGGGCATCGCACCTATTGCCTTCTTATCCCGTCGATCTCTATCACGAATGACAGGCGCCCAACGACGATCACTAAGAAAACGTTCTAACGTAAGACAAGTTTCGGGATCACGGGCTCTGATTCTCCTCTCAGTCAATGTACGGAGGAGTTGGCTCAGAGGATTTCGTGAACATGAATTGAAAGCCATGATACGTATATGAAGATGAGAGTCAGAGAAAACTTCGTCTGGCCAGGAATATTTACAAAGAAAAGAGTACTGAAGCCGACTAAGATGAAGAAATCATCAGAAACATGGATGGCATTTCGGCCCCCACACTGTGAAACAAGGATCCCGTGTGGGGGGCCTAAACGTCAAGTTTCAAATAATTTCTTCACCTTGGTTGGCGTCAGTCCTATTTTCTTCAAGCCCAAATATATATGTCGCGCATTTGCGTTCCGAAAAGACAACCACAATTGCAACAGTTGAAAAATAATGGTTTCATTAGTTTTGAAGACCTGTGTCCGGATTCACAATGCCGTTTGTACGCGACAACTGTTCGTGAGAACGGGTGCAGGTCGGTCGTGACAACGAATGAGACGATCCAGAGCAGTTTCCAATCAAACTCAGTCTTTATGAACGAAAATGGCTTTATGGCAAGCCCACTGAGAGGAGAGAGTGAAAACTCTTTATTGGAAAGCAGAGCGTCTAACCGGCATACATTCGCCTACCAGCTACTTTACAGGGAATGAGATGAAGGGGAAGGCAAGACCCTAGAAGAAGGTGGGCAGAACAATAGAAAAGAAAATGCGGATGCCACAGATATGTGGGAATCGATTATAAGTGAAGCTGATGGTGATGATTGCTTGCTTTCTTTAATATTTACTGAAATGTCTTAACTTCCCCTTTTCACTTCTATGAGGCAATTAAAGCTTTGCTTCAAAATAAAGAAAAAATATTTGCAGGTCTTGCGTGACCTTATTGGCAACGGCAAAGTACTAGGCGATAATGGCACTGATCCGCTTGTCGGGAAACACTGCGGTATCTATTGTTTCAGCTTATTCCCCGGTTCTGCTACTTTGCAAAAAATCATGAATAATATAAGCGATTGCTCTGCAAACGGTCGTTTCGGTTGTTTCTAGAACGACCGCGGTTTTTAAATCGACTATGTGCTTTCAGTAAACACCGAGTTAATTTTAGTTTTTTTTATCGTCGTCGTCAACGCTGTCGCTAATGTAGTTAACTATAGTGAAAAACAACAACGTCACTTTTGCATGCAAAATTGGTTTGAATTATCTCAAAGTTGAAGTAAAGGATGCCTCAAATATTTCCACCAACATGAATCTCAAGTTCTCAACTGACGAACTAAAGCTTCCCATGTGGGTCTGCGCTCGTGATGGGAAAAAGGTCGCTATGCAGGTCATCTCAGCCATGATACTGCCGAGACAAACAACGGTGAGAGTAAAAACGAGATACTAAAAATTTTGTAAGGTACCATGGTGAGACAGAGGCGAGAAAAAAAGGGCATATGGGATGCGCAGAGGCCTTTAGTTCATGCAACGCGCACTTGTTGGTTGCTGCATAACACTAGGCTTCTTAAAAAATAGGCGGTGCAATCGCTTTTGCCACAGTGACCGTGGATGCTCGCCACTTTCGCTTCGTTGATCTTAAAAATTAAATTTGAGTTCACAGACACTGACGGCTGCCTAGTGATTTTTTTTTTTTACCCTACCTGCTGCAAATTCTCCTTCGTTCGATTTTACCGATGTTCGGCGTCGAACTCGGGCTTTTACCTTTTTAGGAATGTGGTGCCCCACAGTATACCATTGGAGGCGATCTATAATCAAGCAATAAGCTAAACAACCGACGGTGATTTGACTGAAGTATACTGTACCGTCGATGAAATAGTTGCACGAGTCGTGTTCGCGACCTGCCCTTTCGCCTGTATACTGCAACAAGTGTCGCACGAATCGCCTTTGATTAATCCCGAAACGTGAACAGTTGCGACAGACTTGTCGTACACATGCGAACGTGCGGCGCACGCACAAGCGGCCCCACCACGGTGGCATTAGCTGCGGCGCACGTTCGACGCCGAGGTTCGAGCCTCGATCCGTGCCCATGGCAAGAGTGCGCGGCCGAGCCCGGCGGCAGCGCGGAGCGCGAGCGAGCAACTATGGCCGCGCTCCACGGCGCTCTGGGTCGGTCGATCTGGGGATGCTGCAATCGATTCGGGCAGCGCGACGTCCGCGCCGGCGGAATGCAGAAGCGCCCGCGGTAAACAACCAGGGGCCGGCCCGAAAATGGTTCATGCGTTGCACGCCTCCGTGAGGTTCTTGGTGCTCTTCGGCGCGGCGTGTTTCCACCCGGCGCAAGTGACACCCAAGGGTAAGGAAGGCACTCGCTCCCCCGCTCTTCGCGTGGCCACTTTATTACCTCAAAACTGGGCCACTCTGGCAACGGTCTCGCGCGGGGAAATCACATCTTAGTGGACGGCTTCAATCTCGCTCTCTCTCTCTCTCTCTTTTTTTTTCCTGATTGTTCTCGCTTTGCGCGTAGGATTAGCGGTGTGTCGTATTGGGTGCGGTAACCACAGATATTCTGACGTCCGCTTAACTGGGGCGCGCCAGCTGCCCGGCTCCGAGATTTGGTCGGTGTAGCCCGCGCCGCTCACGCACATCACGCGCTGATCCGAGGTAAAGAGGGTCGCGAGCGTCGTCCTTCGGAGCAGGCTGCCCACAGCTGTCGAGCTTTGGCAACTCACGGAGCCCGGTAAACACAAAATGGGCGGCGTTTGCTCGAGCCTGCCAAGTTCGAGGTTGTTAGAACTTGGCAGACTCTCTCCCTTTTACACTTAGTACGTCGCTTAGGGCTTTTTCGCGACGCCGTGCTCCCAGAGCAGACGACAGTGTGGAGAGAGGAGGCTGTAAGTATGTTGTCAGTCTACTTGATATGAATGAATGAATGACTGCGAGCGTGCGCGCACAACCTGCATCGACCTAAACCTATTCTTCTCGCTTCCCCCGAAATTTCTCTTCTAGTTGAGACGCAAAGTATAAGATAAATGAACCCCGTCTTTCACTAGCTTTTGCTCATTATAGAGGACAATAACTCGGCCCGTATTCACAACGCATTACCTACGCATAGAGCGGTTTGCAAGAAAGGTGGCATAGTCCCAGCGAACATATTATCATATTATAAGCTTTGCGATTTTGACCCATTGTTCTCACTTTCTAACGTGTATGGCCGTATTGAGATAAAAACTGATGTGAACTTTCACTCATTTTCTTTATTTCATGCTCTTTATTGCAACGAGAACACACTGTCTCACATACACTGTCTTTAAACTTTACCGAGTGAGACGGCATACATGATTGACAGAAAAAAAATTGTGTTATGAAGCAAGCAAATGTTCTGCTCAGCAATCTGCTTTTACATTATCTGCCTCTCCTCTAATAAATTCTCTCTCTCCCCCGTACATATCTGGTATTGCTAAATAAAGTTTTGTTTAGGTCTTTTCTGGTGACGGCGAAGCGATATTATGTGGGCTGTATATTTGTGGATAGGTTTTCTGACGTACACTGTTTCAGAGGTAAACGCTTCAGACGAAGCAGAGGCTGATGCCACTGCAAGCTAATGTCGACAAGTGGCCTTCAGTTTATGGAGATTGCGTTCTGGGCAATCGGTGCCAAATGTTTTTGCTGGCTCCCGAGATCCAAATTCAGAGGTCGCCCGCGCAAGTCGACTCTTAACCTGGCATTCTCTACCGCGTTTTAGTGCCTCAGGAATGCTGACCATGGTAACGTTGGAAAGAATTGGAAATGGGACACTTCATTGCGGAACGTCGAAATAACTGCATCGCTCCTTGCCTGGGGAATTTCCGCGCTTAACACGCACACAGGCTTGGCATTATTAGAGGAAACGTATGCTTTCATATTCTTCCCAGGAGCGAGATGTATATATCGAAGTCTGAACAGAGAGATTGAACGTTAAATATTGTCCGATTTGTTATGCGGTTCTGTTTCTGGGTGTCACCTTTGGCAACACGCTGCTATGGCGTCGTGTGGTTGAAGGTGTCGCGACTTCACATCGGCGCAAGGTTTCAACGCACTTGGTCGAACGACGAGAGAAAGTCGGGACAACCGCCACACATGCATGCTGAAACGTCGTACTGCGTTGGTAGGAAGCTGCATTCCCTACGAGCTGATATCACTACCCACGATGGTGCTGCTGACCACCAGGTAGTGGGTTCTATTCCCGACCACGCCGGGTGCACTTCGATGGGGCGAAATGCAAAAAAAAAAAAAAAAAAAATCAATCGAATTACTTGATGTCACTACCGGACAGCCAATTCGAGCAGTCATATAAAGTACACAGTTGGGACTTCGCATGGCGGTGGGAATTCCTCGAGCAGCTTCAAACCTGAAGGTTAGAAAGGCAGAGGTGCGTGTCCCCCTCCCGACTTCTGGCCTCTTAAACAGTGCTACACCTTTATTTCAACTTCTACGGCGAGTCTTCCACCAGCGAGGCAGTTCTCCGGCGACTCAGTACAAGGCCTCGTTCTGATTTTCATGCGGCACTGAACACCATTTGAGCGTTAGGCTTTCAGCGACCCAAACGGAGTAGTTAGGCCCGCCATGTTCTTTTGAGGACCTTACGTGCAACGTCAGTGCTACATGTCAAAGCGAAGATTCTTGCGCTGTACCGCTTGAGTCCAGCGCATCTAAACCATCATCAGCGGCGTGTACTGCTCCAGCTTGATCTTCAGCCTTCAGTTAAAATTACGCACACTTTGAACGTCGCTGCAAACCCATTACGCAGTTGTGATGATCAGGATCATGATGATGTGAGCATCCACTTTGGAACTGGGTGGTGACAAATCTCACCAAGCCTTTTCTGTTAACTTTCTAGTGTGTCTATGTTTTAAATGGCTTCGTACCCTAAGCTATATTTACAGCCGTTTACCGATACCTAGAAACAAAATCTATACAGCGCGGCGTATTGTTTATAAACATTTTATCTCCATGTAACACGTGGAACCCATTCATTGCATAATATGCTGATTAGTGTGATTACGCACCGAAGCTTGATGTGGCACACTTCTAAAACTACACAAACGAACACGTTCCAGTACAAGACGCTGGCCCGATTTACGAACGGACCGCCATGCAGCGCATCGTACCGATGATAAAGGCAGCATGAAAAATATTACTGATTGGGCGCAGCGTATTTGCACTAACTGCTGCAGGTCCGATGGCTCCGTAGACTGTTGCGCAATTAAGTGCGATATAGATCGTTGTTAGAACTTCAAAAAGTGTTTGTATGTCAGTAGAGGAAATTTGAAAATCAGGATGTCTGGCTGGCGGGAGATGAGAAATTGGCCAGTGAACGCCTGATATCTTGTAGCGGTCTCTGCAGTGCAGCTATGATGAGGAATTAACTAATGTATCCGATTATCTTGATATACATATGACAAGTATCGTATCGGATACAATTATTCCGCTTGTATCTCGTATATCTATCCCTAATACTTGTCTTGCGTATTAGTATCTTGTATCTGCATCATGATACATTTGCAAAGTATCTTTGCCCAGCCCTGGCACTGCAATGTTCCATAAGAATCGTCACCAACAGGTTCAGGTTATCTGGAATGCATAATTCTTGACTCCAGCGAGTGGTGTGTTTCTACCTGTCATAGGTAGAACGTAAAAAATGAAATACAAATGACGTCGCTGTCTTTCTTTAGTTTTTTTATTGCTTTTCGTTGCTTTTTTGGTTCGTTTTTTACTGCTAGGCTGTTTATTTTTTGCTATGCTTGTGAGCTGCCAACTGAATGATGTACAACAAACTCACCGTCAAATTAAACGCCTACGTAAGTTCTCAGCGCGAAAAAACAACTAAAGCAGAAAAAGCCTGTTTCTATTCATGGAATTGTACTCGCGCCACGCAATGATGTCTCACGGTAAGACTCATTATCATACGTGTGTGTTTATTATTCAGTTACGCCTAATATATGCTATGCTAAATGTAAGTTACACGCACGGAATCAATTACGACTGCTCACACTTTAGGTTTATGCTGTCTTGCGTATTTTGTTTGCTGTAGAAAACCCTTTCTTTTTCTTCTTTTCTAGCAGATCGTGTTGCACTTTTCGGTATTCATCCTCTAGAAGAGATTCTGGAGTTTCAAAAGGTAGCTCTGAGAGCGCGCGAGCTGCCCCTCAAGCGTCGTGGTGGAGCAAATGCGTGCCGCAGAAAGCAAATGGCGGCTGTCTTCTTTTTTTCCCCGGTTTTTTTTTTTTTTTTTTTTTGCAAAACACTGACCCAAGTCAGCACGCGCACGTCGCTTTGTGCATGAAACACATCTCTCGCAGCAGGGGGTAACAAAAGAGCGCTCGAAACGTGTCCGTGTTAAGCGTGTGGACGACTGCACTTAAGCTTATCGGTGCCCTACGCTGGCTTTTTACACCAGACACGGTGCGGCGCCCGTCGCTATAAACAGCTACAAACAAAACGACCGAGTGAGAATAAATAAAAACAAGGCGAGGTGGGGTGCGAGGCCGGAGCGGCAACTTTCTTTTTAGGCCGCCGCGCTCTCCCGGAGGCTAAGACAAAGCGAAAGAGCTCAAAACGACCGTTACCCGACACCGAGCGCATTCGGAATCGGCTTTTCCTTGGAAATTCCGTGCCGAGGCGCGTGAGAAATGAAATGTCAGAGTCGCTCCCTCTCTCGTCCTTCCGCTGCAGCGCGCGCGAAAACGCAAGCGCGCTCGCCCCCGAGTCTCTGCACGGTTGTCGCCGATGCATGACGACGTTCGTTCTCCTTTCACTCGCCTCGAAACCCTTCCTCTCCCGCGCATCTCCTTTCCCTTCTTCCTCCGTTGCTGCGTTTCGCACTGCCGGCGAACGGCACTCCGTGTCCAAAACCGCCACATAGCAAACACCTCGGCGCGTGTTGTTCACTCGCAAGCCTCTTATCCACAGCCCGCGCTGCCGAGAAAAGTGCTCAGGTTATAAAACGGCTTGAGCCGCGCTTTTCCCTCGCAACCATAGCGCTATACCGCCGTACCTACGCGGCGGGTCAGCGAGCTGCTGCACGGTTCCTTCGACTGGCTCGGCAGTGAAAACCATGAAGGCAATACGATATAGCCACTGCGACTTGAGGTAAAGCGCGTTCGCCCCGCAGAATGAAGAGCAGGCATTTCGTTCTATATGCGCGACCAGGAGGCTGGAAAAAGAAATGACGGCGGTGAGTGTTGCTTCTGGTCGAGGCGGTGGGAAAAAATATGCTACGCGAGGGGTTGCGTGCACTACGGTACACTGGCTTTCTGTCGGGGAAGAACTGCGCTTTATGCGCTTACACGACGTGCATGGCGTGAGTATGCGGAGTTAAACTGTCTACAGCTTACGTTTACAGTCGGTGCAGCGTTTTATTTTGGTCTTGTCAGTCTGTAGCGGCACCGGTCGGTATTAGTTCAATCTCAGTCTCAGTAGTGCATGGTCTATTGACTCCTTTGGAAGAAAGTGAATAGGGCGTCAATGTGGGTATGTGTGTGTGTGTGTGTGGGGGGGGGGGGGGGGGGGCTATGTTCCGTGATAAATGTGGTTTATTGCATATCATCACATGCGCTTACGGCCTAAAAACGATAACACAGGCATAAGTATATGCTATAAGAAGTCACCATTATGCATCCCGTAAAGACTACAGTAATTCAAGCCAAAAAGAGTAGTCAAAGCACCATAGCTAATTGTGGAACTTGGGCGCTATAACGTAAAGCTATTCCAAACTGTTTCTATTCCCTCTATGCAATTATGCAGCCCTCCAAGATTGGTGAAAAATATTTCGGGCTACCCCCACTTCGCCTGTCTGTCACACGACGTCACGAAAACCGCAAGCAATCCCCACATGATATGAAGAATACACACTGATCTTGCATGATTAGACCGAACAAAAGAAAAATACTGATTTCCGATTCCAGACCTTTTTCGTCACCGCTATTGTTCAAAAGCTTTCGGGCTACGCCAACTTCGACTTTCTGTCACGCGACGTCACAAAACCGTGAAAATTCACCAATTCAACGTGACGTTTACGCATTAAACATGCATTATCATGCCGAACAAAACTGAATTTTTGTTCGGAATACCCGGAGAGTGCCCCGTTCTGAAAGGAGTTGATGTCTGCCCACCGATCTCTCGGGCACTGGCTACTCAGAGGTGCCGGGAAGAACGAATTTATTTGCGTATAATAATAATAATAATAATAATAATAATAATAATAATAATAATAATAATAATAATAATAATAATAATAATAATAATAATAATAATAATAATAATAATAATAATAATAATAACAACAACATTACGTGGCAGTATAACGTTGTCGAGGCCTTTTGACACGGATACGACTTCGCTATGCCAATTCTTTTTCGCTGAGGATCCGTTTTAGTGGCATTTTTAACCTTCCGTTGCACGCCGCCGCTATTTTTGATCCGCCATCGCAAGCTAAGCAAGCGGAAGCGGGCCAATAGCAGACGCCGGCACCACTCTCCTCGTCCGGCCATCTACTTTCACTGCGCTAATTCGGCCCCAACGAAACCGTCGCCACTTCTTTGCGCTCCTCGCCCCTTGTCAGCCAATTGTATCAGAAAAACCTGTCAAGGTAGGCAATACTATTCGCTTTGAAAGAAAAAGTCACCTCCTATAAACGAGAAGAGCGTTTGATTGGGCGCTTCAAACAACGCTGCAGGTCACCGCAAGATGCTTGCGTGAGCGGTTGCGTAAATTTGACGTCAGGAGATTGGAATAAAAACAAATTGGAATAGTCTTACGTTATAGTTCCCCTGTACTTGTACATTCAGACTTCACCTGTAAGCTTCCATTGCGACATCGTGAAGGTCGCATGTTCCCCCGCCCGCATGGCGTAATTTTCTCCTCATGCCTTAGAAAAAGACACGTGTATTGAAATAGCTTGACACTCGCAATCTAATGCTGCTCCAGTGTTCTCCTTGGTGACTTCATTTGCTCGGAAGAATACTCTGAACAATACTCTATTTGCTGCTATATTTTGATTGCAATTATTAGGGCAGTCGAAATATCAGTCGTCTGTAGATTTCGCTTTGTAAATTTCTGTCGCATTAAAATGATATTTAAATTTCTTGCGATAGAGGGCCCCGTGTGCACAAGCTGTTGAGGCAAAGCGGTACGTGTGTTTGGAAACTCGATCACAGTGCCCATACAATTTCAAAACACATAGATGTATGTTTTTGCATATTACATACCGCAAATATGATTCTGTTCGTAAAATAATAACGAAAAAAATCACCAGCCCTTCCCCTGCCGACAAAATGGCGGTAAGCGAAGCTTGTCGTGCGTGCACCTGACCTTCGTCAGGGTAACGTAAAGTTCACGATATGTCACGGTCTCTCTCTTTCTCTCTCTTTGTCTCTCTCTTTATTTGTTTCTTTCTCGCTTTCTTTCTGTCTCTCTCTCTTTCTTTCTTTCCCTCTTTCTTTCTTTTTCTCTCTCTCTCTGTCTCTTTCTCTCTTTCTCTTTCTTTTTTGTCCCTGGTATGTGCCATTGAGCTTGGACCCTTTCTGCACTATCGCCAGGATCGGCCCACTTTTCAGCGTGACACCACCACCATGTACACAAGCTCGGAGAAACTGATGTGTCTCGGCATGCACAATACGCTGGAAGAGATCGTGGAAGCGCAGGAGAGGGCGCAGTACGCCAGGCTGTCCACCACCCAAGCGGGTAGGAGCATCCTGCGGGAGCTGGGGGTTCCTCCGGCTGAAATCGAGTCCCGCTTCTGCGGTCTCCCTCGGGAACAGCGGGAACGCATTGTCGTCGCTCCAATTCCACGTAACGTTCATCCCGAACACAACGTGGGTCGGAGACGAGCTAGGGCCAAGGCTTTCCTGGACAAGGCTCGGGAACAGGCTCGGGATTGCTGTTTTGTTGATGCTGCCCGGTACCCCGACGGGACGGCGTTCGTAGCGGTGGGCATAGATCACGATGGGAAAATCACGAACTCTGCGACTGTTCGAACGAAGTCGGCCGAAGTGGCGGAGCAGGTGGCCATAGCCCTGACCCTGCTGGACGACAGAAGGACCACGATCTACAGCGACTCGCGGACGGCTGTCCGAGCTTTCGCCAAGGGCACCGTTTCGTAGCAGGTCCTGCGCATTCTGCGGGACAAGGACATCAAGTCGCACACGATCATCTGGTTCCCCGCTCACATGGGGCAGATCGAGGGCGCCCCGCCCAACCTCAACGAGTCGGCCCACAGAGCTGCGCGAGGAGTCGTTGACCGCGTAGCTACCGGGTGGCGCGGCGCTGAGGTTATGGACAATCGGGACCCTCCCTCCTCATATAACGAACTTACCAAACATTTTTACATGGGACGGAGACGATATCCTCCGCCACATAGGAAACTAGGCAGACCACAGGCGTTAACACTCAGATTACTCCAGGTCGGGGCATACCCTATACACCTGCACTGTTACACAGAATATATCCAGAGATACAATCGACCAATGTTTGCGAGCTATGCTCAGACCTAGCTGACTTAGAACATATGCTCTGGCGGTGCCCCGCATTACACGACGGGGACGATGTCACGTCGTCCAAATGGGAGGCTGCCCTAAGCAGCCCCGATCTTGAAGCACAGCTATGGGCTGTCCATCGGGCCCGTGAAACAGTAGAGAGGCTCGGCCTTTCTGTACCGACGTGGGAGCGGCCCGCTACGTGCTGACGCGCGTTCTGAGGGACCGTAATAAAGTTTTATCATACCATACCACCACCGCCGTCGAAACTTGTGAGCCTATGAAGCTTCGCTGAAAATTGGAAATGGCGTTCTCACTGTACCATACGGGGCGAGAGCAATAGAAACGACAAGAAAAAAGCGGAGAAAAGAGCGGCGAAGTGGACAAGCGATGGAACATATCTCAAAGCTGGGCCGACGTCGACATTCGACAAAATTGATAAAAGACGCAAGTCTTGGTCGGTAATGGATATTATTGCTCACCATTGGGGACACGAATCAAGTCGGTGTAAAGCTACGGTACAGAGTTGACATGCATGACATTTATATACCATCTTCAACTTTGTCTCCCCCGTGTGCACGTTGTGCGCATAATTATGTGTGATTTAGGGCTAATAAAACGCAATGGACATGTACGGGTTTAGAGACATTGTTTTCTTATTAGTTCAAATTATGCATCGCAACTAAAACGAATAATTCTTGTAACTATTTGTGTACCTCCAGTGTACTTCCATGGTATTCACTGCGGCAGAGAAAAAAAAAAAAAAAGCAAAATCCGCGATGAGCATACGTGGGCACAGAAAGAGAGAGACGGGAGGTGCATATGAATGCTATTGCGTCAAATGGATTCGCGGTCCCGTAGTCGCGTGATTGTTTCCTTCAAAAGGCAGAAGTCAGCATTGCGCCAGCCCCCGGTGCAATTTCGCGTGCGTTCCTTCGTACGGCTAGTCGTATGCCAGCAAAGGCATCCAACAAGTTTCCAACCACAGCAGGTTCCAAGAGTCACAGAAACCTTTTTTTTTTTCTTTTTTCTTTTTTGACGCGCTGCATGTCGTTTCGGACGTCGCGGCGTCGTACCATATGTCCCTTGCTCTAATATAGAGGCGTCTGCGATTTCCGTGCATGGAAATTCGCTTGCACTTTCGTGCTCTATACGGGTCCAGGTGAATTGCACCGTCAGTAAAACACCCCCCGCCTTAATAAAGTATGCGACTGCGAACCTTGGAAGATCGGGCTGGGTAGGCGTTCTTCAGGAAATGTAGCAAAAGCAGCCCGGCATAAATATTGCCAGCTTTACGAAGAGGCGCTGTTGCTATATATCTGCGACCCCTGAGATGCACGCATGATCAGCGGGCACCATGGCCTTCGAGCTCAGCGAGAAACGTTGGCCAGTCACTGCCGCGCTTGGAATGTGAGTTCGTGCTCAAGATGCTGTGAATCACGTATAAAATAAGCCGCTGGACTCGGTAACTGTGCCGTCCCTAAATGAATGCATTTTCATATCAAGCGCGGAATTCCATATCTAATTTAATTGTCGACGCCTTTATTATGCAGATTTAGTTGCCTCAAGTGCTTTAAACATGATAGGCATTTAGTGTCGTCGTGGACGTGGCCAATCCGTCTCCGTCATAGATAAGTTCGCGAAGTTCGCCGATGAAAACTAGGTGCCAAGTTTTTCTGTTTGCCGTATGAAATCCATCTTTACCCTGGTGTTGAACTTACATTTCTGGGCCTCAATTCACAAACACTTCTTACGCTAGAAATGTTCGTAAGAAAGAATTTCAGCCAATCCGGATGCAAGACATGTTATTATCTAAGGCGGCCGGCCAATGGCAAAGAGCAGTTACGAAAGGAAAGCTTTGTAAATCTGGCTCCTGGTGTTTAAACTGCGGGCTTTAACGTCCCGAAGCTAGGGAATGAGCTGTATGAGGGTCGCAGTATAGTGAAGGGTTCCAGAACCCGCCGCGGTGGCTCAGTTAGCTAAGGCGTTGCGCTGCTGAGCACGAGGTCGCCGGATCGAATCGCGGCCGCGGCGGCCACATTTCGATGGAGGCGAAATGCGAAAACGCCCGTGTACTTGCGTTGTAGTGCACGTTAAAGAACCCCAGGTGGTCAAAATTAATCCGGAGCCCTCCACTACGGCATGCCTCATCATTAGAAGGTTTTGGCACGTAAAACCCCAGAAAGAAGAAGAAGATGAACAGTTCCAGAATAATTCTGACCATCTGGGGTCCCTTAGCGCGCTATATTTCCCGTGAAAGGCGTGGGCGCGTGCCTTGCGTACAATAATATCGCGGGTTGTGTCACCGCGACGCAGATCGTCGTCTACGCACTGTCGAGCCGCTACCGTGCTCACATAAGCGCGCCAGACGCACTTCTGGGAACGCGTCAGCACGCGTCTGCTATCGCGCCGTGTGGTTTCATGCCGCTTGCTGTCACCTCCCGTGCAGTGGTGGGCACGCCAGCGACGGAGACCAGCACGAGCGGGCCGACAACGTCGTCGTCGGCGCCCGTGGCGTCGCGTACGAGCTGCCCTCCGCCGGAGATCGTGTTCAACGGTTCGCTGTTCCAGACCGACGGCACCACAGCGCAGCAGTTCGGCAATGTGTACGAAGTGCGCTTCATGGGCCTCTTCGGGGGCGCTGCCAAAAAGCGCGCCTGCAAGATCAAGTGCGTCAACGGCGTCTGGCTCGGACCTTTGTGCGCCGTCGAGAGCGAGGCTGGAGGTAGGTGCCCGGATTGAGACGACACCAAAAGAAAAATACGCCGAGTCGAGCTAGTCTGGCCAGCCGTGCATATACTACTAGAATACCTAATAGGTGACCGAGAGTGGAAGTTGACTGTGGCCAGGAAAAACGCCTAAAAGGAGGTGTAAATAGTTAACATAATAATAATAATAATAATAATAATAATAATAATAATAATAATAATAATAATAATAATAATAATAATAATAATAATAATAAAACACGTCTGATGGGATATACGTAGTACCACGTTGTAATTCCCCCACTAATTCCCAATGACGTTATGAATTGTAGCAACGTCTCGCCACTGCTGGTTAATGACCTCTCCCCTCTTCCATCATTGAAATGAAAAGATTGCAGTGCACTCTATAATAAGCGTATACCCGACCCGACAACTATTGGTTCTTCCTATACACTAAGAACCCATGGATAGAAGACAAAACCGAGAAATAGGTGACCTTACAAACAGTGTTAGAGGCTTGCTTACAATATTAAAAAGTGGAAGTTCTCATATTCTCCCCAAAAAAGCAATCCTTCCTCGCCGAACACATGCAGAAAAAATTCAAAAAAAAAAAAAATCTTCCAACGTAGTTCCATTTAAATGTCTTTCTCCCTTTGCCGTCCTGTAAGATCATTTTTGCCCGTGGTTTCGGAGCACAAAAAAAAAAAAAAGAAGAATCACTCTAACGATCTTGTGTTTCACACCCTTGTTTAAATCCTCCGCCATATTTCGTTGCTTCTTCTGCGACGACCCTCTCCGCTGCGTCACTGAGCTGAAATCCACAATTCAGAGCACGTATTGGCTTAAAACATTACGCAGATCAAACGCACATTTGGAATCTATATGAAGGCAAGCTTGTTGTGAAGCGGTTATAGAAATACTTTAAATTTTCCGATTCATTTTTGCGTCCTTAGCGATGTTGATGATAAAGATGATGATGATGATGATGATTTATTACCATCACCTTTGAAACGGGGTGGCGACAAATAGTCACCTAGCCTGATATCCATCTCTTCCCTGCTTTTCCCCCACCAATGCTCTAAACGTCTCTTGCTTATCTCGACTGCTGACCGGTTGATGCTTCCATCCACTATAGAAAAGAAACTGGCGATCGCGCATATACGTGCTCTCGCGTACACCTGCTGCGCAACGCGACATACGCGGCGATCATGTCAAAGAGCTAGTTTACGTTGGCATGATAGAAGTACACCTGCGATTGTTGGCCTAATGTTTAGAGCATCGGGGTACTGTGGGGTTCTATAGGTTCGCTTCCCGACCTCGGCGGCTGCATTTCGATGGAGGCGGAATGCAAGAACGCTCGTTGTACCGGTGCTTGGCCGGGTGCACGTCGAACAACTCGAGGTATGATCAAAATTAATTCGGAGCAGCGTCGTTTCAAATCCCCACTGTGAAGCTTCGGGACGTTAAACCCGACAGTTAAAGCACGAGAATGACAAGTACACAGACAGCAGCACCTGCTCTCTGAGAGCGAGTATTTTGTAGGCTGACCTTCCGTTCCTCACGGTCGCGTTCCTCACGGTCGCGTATTCTCCGCCGTGAGAATACGCGACGGGGATAATCTTGCTTAATGTCAAAGTTGTTACATATACATTTTTTGTATTCTTTTGGAATTTTTCGGTACCGCAACTTCATGTCACTGTTAAACCTGACAAGGCTGCTGGAATACACACGCTCGGAAAGCTATAGCGCACAGAAGAGATTTGGCGCACGAACGACGCTGTATGGAGGGAAGGATTTTCGAAGCTCGCCCTTTCTTTGCCGTTTATGTATACGCATGCTGCAGTTGCTCACTGTTTTGGGAAAGGCTCTGCCGACGACCCGTGGCGCAAGCACTGAGCGCTCAACATGCTGGAGAGGCTGGAAATGACGGCCTCCTGCAGCTCAGCGGCTCGACCGAAAGTGTATTCCGGTTCTTCGTTCAACGCCAATCTGGCGCCCAATTGTTGCCTGTTAGCAACGCGACGCCCGCCGCTGCCGAACGGGGGCTGCGGCAGCAAGAGCTACGCGCTTCGCGTTGCCGCGCGCTCGCACGTTGACAGCTTTGCGTGTCATTTTCTGCGCACTATCAAAGTAACAGCAAAGTAACGCAGATGTAATGCGCCGTAGGTGTGCCGCTGCATTCTTGGCACGAGCCGGATTGTGTGCAGAGGAGGGGCGATGGCCCACGCTTCGTATGCGTGCCATGCGAGAATATCGCTCTCTTAGTTTTTTTTTTTTTTATTTTTATTTTTTTTTTTCAGGCGCCGACTCTCTCTCTATCAAAAATGGAGGTTCGGAGGCAAAGTGATAATTTTTCCGCGTGACCAAGATTGGTAGACATCAAAACATGTGCGATGTTCGCCAGTAAGTTGTTTAGTTGTATTTTACGACGGAACATTGATTAAATGATAAACTTCGGGACACGTGTTGCCATTTGGATACTCGAGCAGCTTAGTACTATATAGGTCCGTCCACTGAGTTGCACCACTTTCGAGATAATCATTTCAAGTATCAACCACGAAATAAATTGATGCTTTATACAATTATACTATCACGCGTAAGATTGTATGCCTTCCGGGAAAGGGACAATCGAACGCCAATGCAAGTTGGCGGATGAGACCCGCAGCGCTAGTTTCGGGCTTGCTAATAAAAGTAATCGTCCTTGGGCACTGATCGGCCTCAATGCTGAAGTATCCACGTTCGGTATAGAAGTATAATTGGAAGTTAACGACAGAAATCCAGTCGATCAAGGAATCTACTATTCATTATCGTACAATTTCTGACGCCCACCAATGCTCTCACTTTCGGTCAGCAAAAAATATCATTTTGTCTCGAGTTATTAATTTTCAATAAACGGAGAGATGCGTCACTGAAACACGCCGCATATAAGTGTTGCATGAAGTCTATGACATAGCGCTTCCTACAAAAATTAGAGTAAACTGTCTATCGGCCTGTGAATTGTAGTTAGTACACGTATTTGCCTTTGAATTGGTCCTTCCGGCTTCCAACGGCTTTGTGGCCTTTCCAAATAGATCATTTCCAACAAAATATTGCGTAATAAATGCGACGACTCGTGGTGATTACGCGCGTGCGTAGATACTAATTGCCTTACTGCGTTTAGAAAACAACGACGAGCCCTTGAAAATGTAGAAAGGTAAAGCGCATAATAAATAATAGGTTGAAGCCCACCAGCATGAACATGATATAAATCCCCGTATTAAGACCACCACTCTCATTGTAACTTGGCGATAGCAGAGCCACAGTTTTCTCGAGTAACCTTTGCAGGAAACTTTACGGTGCATGACGCTCATCAGCAAGAGCTGCGGGGAACGTGTGCTCTCTTGATCAGCATTTACGGGGGCGCCGTGTGTGTCCCTCGGTATACTGCCGGTGCACTTTGCCGTAATTTCAAGCACGTGTGCATTGCCTGCGTGACGTGACTATAGTGTTCCTTCGCACGCAACCCGTAGTCTGCTACACGTTGTGGCAGAGGAGGAGCGAACTAACTGGTCCAATTGTTGCCCCCCCCCCCCCCCCCCCCCCCCTGTTCAAGCGCGTTCAGTCGTGTTGAAGCCTGTAATGGGCTCTCTACTTCAGGCTTCGTTTGGCAGGAGGCAAAGCAAACCGTTATTTACTAGCGTTGTAAGTTGTGCTTGTTGGAAGGCATGGCAACGGTAAACGCTATACACTACGAGCCCCTTCTACAATATCGACGATATTGTTCACTGTTGGCTGTGACCCGTTGAAAACTACAGTTTTCGTGCGACACACGACGCTGCTAAATAGAAGAGGAAATGGGATGTAAATACTCACTACATGCCGTATGTAAATGCGCCGTGTGCTTCGATCACTGTAGCCATCGTATATCCCAAGGGCTCGAAGAGAGCCGATAGAAAATAATAATTTCATCCATTTGAGAGCATATCTGCAAACATACCGAGAGGAATAACGGGAAGGAGCCGGCTGGCGACGTGGCCACAATGCCTCACTATATTCTTCACGAAGAAGGAGATAGTAACCTATACAGGTTTAAGATAGGAAGAAGGGAAATGAAAAAAAAAATAAATAAATACAAAATTGACTGATTGAAGAGCTTCTAATGCTCGGTCTAACAGCTAGAGTTGTCCTGGAACGGAAACGTTTACGCCCAAAAAGGCAGTTCGTTGCGTGGTTTCTGGGGTTCCTGTGAGACATTTGAGCACGTGATATTAGAGTGAGTACTTTTTTTTATCTTTTTCTTCAAAGTGCACGTCGCTATACTGAGAGACTATCGTCAACTGTACCAGGATTTGTACGACCATCCAATGTATGCCAGTGGTTGTGCGTCTCAATGAGACCAGGCTAATCGCGCCATCGTTGCTTTTTCTGGAAGAAAGTCACTTGGCTTCGCGTTTGTAGAGCATTTTTTTGTTTGCAAGTAACGAGACCTCGAACTTTCTATCCTTTTTAATTTCCAAGTATTTTTTTTTTTCAATCCTATGGAGCTGAGCTCTATTCTTTGCTCTAATTTTAATTTAGCCTTAGCGTTACGAGGCAAGCCTCGACCCCGAACACGCGGTCGAAACGATCTATTTGCGACACGCTGGTCGGAGTGCTCCCTTATGAGATATAGCGACGAATCAGCTGACGAGCTTCATCAAGTTTACACAAAATTTCCAAAAGTAAGTGGCTATCAGATGCAAGGCATTGCTATTACACTCTTATTGTCGCCCACAGCTCGGCAGCCGTGTGAGAATAGAATATAGAATATCTGGACAGTCGATGACGGCCTTCGTGCGTTCTCAGACGTGCTCTGCAACGTTGAGGTCATCGCGCGTAGCCGTGGTTAGAGATGCGAAGTGCGGAAAAAAACGGAAAAATTCCGGGAAAAAAACAGGTTTTTTTTCGTTTTTTTCGGCGCAGTTGGAAAAATTGGCCAAAATTTCCGCGGGGAAAACGTACAGAAATAAAACTTAGGCAACACCCAGCGTTGAACCTGAAAGCGAAACGCAGAACGCGAAACCGAAACGTCGCACATGATACCGAAACACCAAACGACGGCTGACCACTCGCCATTGATATCACATAATGTCAGCTCCAGCGTCAGCGTAGCTTCGTCATTCGGGTGCAGTGTCTCATGTTTTGGTGCCCGTTATTCTTCAATTTTGACTTTCCCTCGTGCACTTGTCCAACATGTGGCGGAAGTCCGCATATGAAGCTGTGTGGAAGCAGATTCTGCAATGGTACGGCCAATTTCCAAACTGTGGATGCACTTCACGGTCGGGGAGACATCTTGATCCATGTTTGCATAGTCGAAGCCACGAAGAAATAGCCACAGAAGAGACATTTCAGTGTTCTTTGTTCTAACTCCCGTAACAGTTCTAAGAAGTCGCACCCGTCCACAGAGAACTGAACGCGTTCGCGGTGATGCTTCTGGCTTGTCTTCGATTTGTTAAACCCTGCATTCGTTTGTGAAAATGCAGAAAGCATTTCACTTCTGTTATATACATAATGAGAGTTTTGGCTTTTGACATTTCGCAATCAACTATTGACCGTATGCTCAAAAAAATTTTGTTCTTTTCCATTTTTTCCAAAATTTCGGAAAAAAACGTGAAAAAACTGTTTTTTTTTCCGATTGCTCAAAATTTCCGGAAATTTTGCATCTCTAGCCGTGGTGTCAGGTGCTTCCCGTACGTCCAGGTGATGCCGTACAACCCTGTAAGCGAAGTATACTGGTGAAATACTAAGCCTTCACCAACGAAGAAGTCAACAAGAAGATGGATGACAAGGACTTGATTCAGGATTCCACAGTAGGCAGTTGGTGTTAGGACTGCTCACGACAAAGTTAAGTGGACCACATCCGTGCCCGAAGACCACGTCCCGTAGGTTTACGCATGTTTTCCCACTTGAAGCAACCTGCTGCGCGTAGGCCGAGTTATACAAGCAAGCGTGCACATTTGTGTAGGGGCGCTTGAAACAAGAAGCCTCAAAGAAGAAGAAAAATAAAAATAAAACTTACCGCAAACCCCGGGGTCGCCAGACGCGCTGACGCTGGCCATTCCGCGAAGAGGAAGTAAACTCATTCGACAAGGCTGTCTGGCAGCAGTCTTCGACAGTGGAGAAACCATGCTCCACGGCCGCAGCCTTAGCCTCGCTTCCTTGTCGATGTCAGAGTAGTTTCTGCGCTACCTGACAGCTCCGCAAGCCCTCGCTTCTTCGAGGCTAGTGCGACGTTATAACATAGGATACATTCCAGTTCAGGAGGTCCCGCACGTCCCGCACTGAAAAGAAGAGTTGGGTCGCAACAACTGCGATCCATTCATTGTTCTTACTGGTTGCCCTTGGATGAGGTCTCGGTGCGCCATGAATTCGACCTTCCGTTCTGTACGCCCATGAAGACGCGGTTGACAGTTATCAATGGTCCGCATTATAATGACGTCGATGTTGGTCCGATATTCCGCTGACTATATACCCTTTCCAACAGCTTCCCCCCCCCCCCCCCCCCCTATCTTTTATGGAACCCAGGTCGCGCTATACTGCTGTTCAATTGGACACAGTGGCTAAATGCTGGACGGCTGCTGGGCGGGGTTGACGGCGGCAGCTTGCTAGTGTCTCTAGAAAATAGTCCATCCGGGTCAAGTTCAGAGTTCCGATTGTCAGATTACTCCCTTCCCTAATGGCATGGTCTAGTAAAACCTGACGCAACCCTCGTAGTTTCTCGCACTCAAATCATTCAGAAACGCCCATCAGCATTGCGCAAAAGTTGAAGCTTACTGGAACTTATTGACTCGTTCCAGCTGCAGCGCGTACCTGACTAAACTGGCAGCGCGTAAACATTCACTGATTAGGTGTCGTACCTTTTCGGGTACACAGTACGAAAAACAGCTGCCGATACAAGTTTGCTTTGTTACACCAAAGCAATGCCGTATCTTACAACCTAATGGGCAAGTGAACGTTTAGCAAGCGCTGCGGAGAACAAGTATTCCGCGACAGTACTTCAACTGGCATTTTCTTCTTCGTCGCCTTCTTCTTCTTTTGTAAACTTATTCTTGTGCGTCATATTTGGACATAAATCGGAACCATTGTAATTCGCAAATCCCTTAAACTGCCTACGCAGAACAGCTTCAAGAACAGCTATAGATAAGAAGTTGTTTAGTAATGCGCGCGTCGCAAATTGTATCTAACTGCTCATTTCTGGGGTGATTGGGGCAATCGTGACGATTTGGTGCTCCAAATCATGGTAGATGTTCGGTCCTTTGGAGTTCTCTAAACCATCCTTTGAGCCACGTTTTCGTAGTTTTATTTCCATTGATCTAAGAAACAGCTGCTCTCCGCGACACAATCAGAGAAGGGACGGAGATTACAATGTAAACGAATGTGCGCCAGGCAGAAACAGCCAGTGCCTGCGAAAGAATAAAGAAATAAAAGATGAAAGTTCCTTAACTTTCTAATATTTTTTGTAGCCCTTCATGAGTGAGGGTTCACTGACCTTTCTCCGCGGTCCTGTTCACGCTATGGAGATGCGGGAACCATTGTTTGCACAGCGTTCATAGAAGCTATACAGTTCTGATATTCGCAGTGTTCCGCACCACTTTTTGCGCCGCCGTCCTCCTAGTTCATTGTGTGCTCTCCAGCGAAAACGTTTACTTTTCCCATATCATCGTTAAGTTCCGTGGCCCCCCAAAACGACTATGTTCTCATCTAGATTTGGATAGATGCTATTATCCTGTATCACATTATGCTTAATAGCTTCCTTTCATGGCGCACGGCCTGTGCTAGCGTAGTTTGTTATGCGTAAATTTAATTTTGTTCAAGAGAAATGCAGGGATTAAAAAGAAAAACAAGTAATAATAATAAGATGGACGGTTCTTTGGACTATCTCGGGACAATTCCTTCCTAATTTCGCTCGTCCTCATTCGTTAGCTGTTCAGCGAGCTTATATGTGTTTTTCAGCGTATTTCGTCCAATTAACTCTCCCCTGTGCCTCGGACGTTATTTTAAGAGCTTTTTCTATCTTTTTTTTTTATATTCAACTTCTATCCTAAGGCTACAATTTTATTTTTTGTTCACTCCGCCCGGAGTATCAGGCTAAGCTGTGAGTTCCGCTGACGTCTCTGTCTCTCATTAACCTCCTTTTCTATCTCCTTGTTCTTCTCTGCTTGTGCACTCTTTGTTTGCACACGTAATTAAAAACTCCAGTTGCGGATTTGCGTTTGTCGATATTTCTTAGTCCCCTCGAGCGGATATATCGCTGCGTGTTTTCCGGACTTCAAACGGGGCTCAGCCTCTGACTGCAAGCCACTGCTTGGCTTGCAGCCATCGCATGAAGGCCTAATGCCAAACGGTCTAAAGCCCGTCGGCTAACATCCAGGCTTAATTGTGTCTCGGGTACCACGCATGGTACAGCATTTCCAATGTAATCCAGCCCGATCTATTTTTTTTTTTGTTTCCTTTTCTCTAGCTCCCTTTCTTGTTTCACAGTCCTCGGAGTGCAGCCTCAGTTGCACCAAAAGGTCCATGCTCTATGATATCGTGTTTATCTTTCTTTTCTTCTTAAAGGGACCCTCCGCCTGGCATCTTAATGCTGAGATTTCGACACAACATCTGCAGATCTGTGTTTGCGTCTTAGATAGCTAAGAAAGAAAAGACAGGGGCGTTGACCAGACGCACGTATATGTTCGCGCTGAGATGATTAAAAGAAATAGCAAGAAGGCAGGCTCACAGAACGAGTTGCGAGCACACGCCCAGGTGCTCACCATGTCCGCAAATGGTCGCCGAGACCTGTCCAGTTCGGGAACTCCAGCGATGATCCTGTGCCTTTCTAGGCGAACGGCAAATGTGGCCAATGGTCTAAAGATCGCCTCTGAAAGCAGTCTTGCGTCGAGCCGGTTTAACTCGGTCTGAAGGGGGCAGGTGCGTGGCGTCGTAACGAGGACAGAAGCACAAAAAGTGTTCCATAGCTGTCCAATGACCGTTCAAACGGTCAGACGGCGTATAATAATTTTAGAGGGAACGATACGACGCGCAGGGTTCCCTTAGGTTTTGCAGAACGCTTGATGTGGCTAAAGAATTAAGAGCCATTCCACTCTGTGAAGGCGGATGACCAGCGAAGCTGTTCAGCACACGAGACAGACGTGACACAGAATTTTGAACAAAGGTACGAACACATTGTCTTCACTGGTGGACACCGGGACGAAACAGAGCATGAAGTGCTCATGTTCGTGGGCGAAGAGCAACGCGCATACGAAGAGCAACGCCAGGAACGGCAACGAGAATGTCAGCGTCGGCGGCGGGCGGCAAACACCACCGATGAAGATCGTGCACAAAACGCCAAGCGCATGCGACAAACCAGGCAAGACGACGAACATCGCGGGGCGGAGAACACATTACAA